>NC_088201.1:189009706-189107705 GCF_037126465.1 Ornithodoros turicata
TAAATCACCAAATTCACAAAAGACCCACAGCGACTCCCTAGGCAAAGAAATGCTATGTGTGAGTAGTCATTTTCAAATGGAATTTAATACGAATAAATTAAGCGACACGTTGGATAACCGTAATTGGATACATATACAACATATATTGGAATACAAACAAGTACGGTATATGTATGCTTAAGTATAGCGCTTACTCTTTTTTTCCCTACATGTGCCGGGGGGATATGTTTATTCACACAAAAAGGAGATGCCGGCCTTACATGTACACCTTCGGGACTAATATATTCGGTTTAGTAGAAGCATCAATTCGATTTGGAACTCGAACATTGAATTCCAATGAAAAAATGGCTAGGAAGCAAGCGAGCTGGTGAAGATGATGCATAATGTAAAACCCCGAGACTAGGGAACACGAAAGGACAGACACAAACACACATTCCATATTTCATTCGGAAATGGAATAGGATATACGATTACTCGTTTTAGTGCTCAAAACTCCAAACGTTCACACCGTCCTAGTAAAAAATCAACGTCCGAAGTCAACCAGTCAACGCGTACCAAAAGTGAATTTTCCTCAGGGGACATTTTTTCCAGGGAACATTTTTTCCGGGAACAATTTTTCCGGGGGCATTTCTTCCGGGAACATTTTTTCCAGGGACATTTCTTCCTGGACCCGTACATTTCAGCTGTGTACACGCTCGCCCTTGGGTTTATGCGGATTGAACGAATATTGTTTTCTTGTTGTACGGCAGCGGCAGTTAGTCCATTTTTTGTTTTTGAGCCATCTGTGTAAAATGCTGAAAAATCTCTATAGTTATGCTTAATCTCCAAGAACTCGGACTGTACCAATGTGAGTGGTGCAAAACCTTGGATTACTGTGTGTAAAGAACCCAAGAACAAACTATAAGTTTTCTTCAACTCAATCCGCTTTTTCCCCAAAAAAACCTGTAAAAAGCCGAAATAGGCTTAACCCACGTGGTCCAAAAAGATCATGGGTTCGAAGTGACCATAACCTAGAACGAAAGAGCTCAACATTCTAGACACAGCGCTGCAAACCACGCCCTTCTGTGTACAGCCGTTCAGGAATTATTGATTTTTTTCCAAAATTTCGGAAACCAGCAACAAAGGGACCACCCACGAGGCGGACTAAGTTACCGGGAGCCACAACCTAAACGCCAAACAAAAGAACCCAGCCCCGCAACCACGCAAGTGAAAACCGCGTCCTCCTCTGACCAGCCGTTCAAGAGTTATTGATTTTATCCAAGAATCTTCAACTTTATGACGACAAAAGGACAACCCACGAGGTGAACCAAACTACCGCGGAGACCAACCAAAGGTAGCATCCAATAGAACTCAACCCCACCACCATGGGATAGAAAACCACGAGCCTCCCTGACCAACCTGCCAGGAGTTATTGATTTTTATTGAAAATTTGCATTTTTGCAAGTTTTGCACTTTTCACTCAAGTACTCAACCAAGACACCATTCGAAAGAGCGCAACCCCATAACCACGAAAATGAAAACCTCACTGAAATAGAACCACCAAGGCAGAAGATACGGAATTAAAACCGGAATTTTGCTTTCCTGCACTCGACCAAAAAATTTGTCCTCAGAAGCGGACAAATGATTCCAAACAAAAGAGCGCAACGCCACTAACAAGAAATCTAAAACCACGTATGAACAAAGGCAACAACTAGGCATCTACCAAATCAGAGAACAAAGGCCTTTAAAGGGACCCTGAAACAGTAACGACAAGGGGCAAACCACCGCCAAAGGCCTCCAATAACATCACAGCACCGAGAGAAGCAGGGAACCGTGCAAATTGATGTAACCGGTGCAATTCAACCTCGTAAGAACGACAGATATACAGGATGAACACCAGTGCTATGCCAGACGCATCACAGAGCACCAACACATACCCAGAGACCCCCGTGGCAAAGGAGCCCCGAGACTCCAAAGGGTGCCTCCCCACGCAAACAAAGTACCTCCCCCCAGTGGAAGGCCTTGAGAAGCTCCAAGAACGGCAGGAAATCTATGCCAAAATGGTCAAAGCTGGACAAAGGAACCAGGTTCAGGAAGCCTTCGACCAATATGAGGAACTCCTGGCCAATCTGTACCAAGATAATAAACGGCTCCTCAAAGACCTCGAGGTGGCCTCAGAAGCCAAGTCGCTCACCTCAATGAGAACCCGGAGGAATCGGAGGTGTTTGCCACTACAACACCCCCGACCGGTATGAGAAGCGAAATGGGCTCACCAGCACCCACGAAGCCCAAAAAACAGAAATCTATGAAAGAATCAAACACCTGCAAGAAACATACATGGATGTGGCGTGCTCCATACCAGGGGACATAAAGAGGGTGAGCAGAGACATCTTCTTTGAGTATGCCGAAATCATCCGCTTCTTGGAGATGACCTTAATGAAAGAGGCGGGCAGGAGGCTGGAACTGCGCAGGAGAATCGAAGAGTTGAAGGAGGAGGTGGAGAGTGCCCGAACAGAGATGGAAACCCTAAAGCTCCAACAGCCAACATACGCCAACCTGGCCGCAAGAGCTGCCCCCCACAAGCCCCTCCAAAGTTGCTAACGGCCACCATCAGGTCCAAAGAGGGAGTCTCACCACTCGCTGTAGTACAAACGGAGAAAAGAAATGAAACCATTGGCAAAGACGTAAAAAATACCTTCCTAAGGATCCTCCGCTTTGAGACAATTATAGCCGAATCACCATGCCTACAGGACCTGGAGGCCATCTCTAGACACTGAGACGGAGAAGACCCTTAGGGAGATGGCCACCATCCGCCTTGGTAACGACGTCTTCCCGCAGGTCAAAATCACGGACATACACATGGACACGTCGACCGACACCCTCAAAGAGGAAATTAAAAGGCAAACCGCCGCAGAGCCAAACGACATCCAGGTGAAACACATCCGACAGGAACGGAGCGGACGGCAGACAGCTTTCGTAGCAATCCCACATCGCCTCTACCGCCCTCTCCTAGACCTCGGGAGAATTAAAATGGGATGGACTCGCTGCCCGGTCGCAGAGGCCCTGAACATCAGGCGGTGCGCACAGTGCCTCAGATATGGGCACACCAGAAAGTACTGTGAAGACCAACACGACCGATGTGCAAATTGCGGGGAACACCACGAAGACGCATGCACGAAATCCCCAGCATGTAGAGCATGCCAGGGTCCAATATCCACCAAGGAACCCGGTACAACGCTGCACACCATTTCTTTGACAAGGAATGCCCAGTGTACCAGGACGCCAAAGCCCGAGCACGCCTCCAGTCACAACAACAGCCCCAATTCCCCTACACATTCAACGCGTGCATAAGAACCCTCACAATGAACAGACAGAACAACAACCTAGGACTAAAATTCTTGCAAATTAATCTCAATGGAGCAAGGGCAGCTACGCTAATGCTCTCCAGACCCTACAGCGAGAACGCCCCAATACTGTTGCTATTCAGGAACCATACTATAGACTCCTGGCCAACGACGAAACACTAGTCAAGGCCAAATACACCCTCATCGCACACTTGAAAAAACAGCAGTGGTCACCCTGGTCTGCACGGACGCATATGACATACTTCCCGTGCACACCACAGACACCACCCACGTCATCACAATCCAAAACAAAACAACAACTATCCTTCTCGTTAACACCTACCTGGCCCCCAGTAAAGACATGACCACCCTCATCGAAATTGAATCCCACCTAGACTGCAAACCCCATGCCCATGTTGTCCTACTGGGAGACTTCAACGCCAAAAACCCGGCGTGGGGAGGAACAACCGCAGACCCCAGAGGCGATGAGCTCATTGAGTTCATGCTGCTCAACGACCTCAGGCCTCTTAATAACCCACACTCCCCCCCACACACATTCGACAGACCACGAGGAACCTCGTGGATCGACATCACTATAGTCAGAGAAATCCACGCCCATAATTCCTTAAACTGGCAAGTACTGAACACACAGTCCTGCAGCGACCACAAATACATTTCTTTTGAAATTTTCAACCCTCCCAGCCCCTATATTTTCAAAACTACCAAAAAAAGCAGGCAAGAGACGATGGATCGCCTGGCAACAGATGGATGGTTCAAAATGATAACAAACAAATATACCAAAGAATCACTCAACCCCGACGCAGCTGTGTACGCTCTCCGCAAAAAAATCACTACCTACAACACTACCTACAAGCAACAAGCTATCCGTAGGATAACACCCCATCACACGGTCAACCCTTGGGGGACCCCCCAACTAGACGACATCAGAAGGGAAGCCAGAAGACTGCGGCGTCAAGTACAATGGGAATGGCGAACACAACCCAACCCTCCCATACTAATTCCGTACAAACGTATGGCAGCAACATACAAGAAAGCCCTTATACAGGCAAAAGCATGTGCCTGGGAGAACCTCTGCGCCAAGCTAACACCAAAAAACCCCTATGGGGAAGCGTACAAAAAGTCTGAGAGGACTCACACCTGACACCTAACATTAATGCACTCATCAACAAAACCGGGACACCCACAACATCCGTAAGGAAGACCCTTGAACTTCTACACAGTACCATCTTCGGTGACCCCCCACCCAACCCCCTCATACCCTCCAACACCATATCCCCTCCCCCCTCCCTCCCACCTCTAATGGACCAGAAGTGGAAAACAACCCAACACTGACGCCACAACACACAACTCACCCCCCAGGTCACGACATCACACTACACGAACTCAAAGAAGCCCTCTGCCAGACCAAGACCAATACCGCCACCGGACACGACGGTATCACCCATGAAATTGCCACCTGCCTAATTACGCACCACCCAAACTTTATACTCCTACTAATGGACACCTGCCTCTGCAGGGGCATATACCCACTTGACAGGAAAAAAGGGCGCATCAAATGGCTCCTGAAAAATGGAAAAAATCCTACCGACCCTACCTCATACCGGCCAATCACCATCCTTCCCATCTTAGCAAGAATCTACGAAAGAATTATCTACCAACGACTCTACTACTATGTCCAGCACAACAACGCCTACATCCACAGCAATACGGATTTGTAGGCGGAAAATCCACCACCATGATGCTACATGACATAACTTACAACATACGGGAAGCACGGCAAAAGGTACAACACACCACACTCATTACCCTAGATGTTCAAGGCGCTTTCAACGCACTAGAACACCACCAAATACGACAAGCACTTACCAAAATAGACGCACCTCACAACCTTAAACTACTTATCTCCAACTTTCTTGCAAATAAACCCATATCATGACATCCAACACCACCTACATAGTAAAAGAGAGCCACAGGGGATGCCCCCAGGGCTCCCCTCTCAGCCCCTACTATGGAACGTGGTGGTCAACTCCATTTTGAACACAACCCCACACAGAAAATGCACAATATATGCATATGCAGATGACCTAATAATGGCCATTAACGGCAAAACCGCTGGGAAATAGAGGAAGTGGGCAACCCCTTCCAAGAAGAGGTCAATCTATGGGCCACTGCACACGACCTTAAATTTAACATTAAAAAATCACAATGTCTCACTATCGAACATGGCAACTCTATCTCAAAACGTCTTCCCATCTTCAGCCAGGCAAAACCTAAAAAATGTCAAAGAAATGAAAATACTTGGAGTCCGCTATGACCACAAACTCACATTCCTACCACACCTGGAAGACATACGTGGCAAAGTTACCACAACAACAATCCAACTCTCCCAAATCAACTCCACCCCCCACGGGACCGCCCCAACCTCTTTAAATTTTACTACAAAACCATCATAGAGAGAACCATCCTTTATGGAGCCCCCGCGTGGTGGACACCCACACCTACAACGACGGCTCCAGGCAATTCAACGCATCCCTCTACTAAAACTGCGAAAGCATACCGGACTACCCCGAACGAAGCCCTCCCAGCACTATGCAACACCTTGCCCATCGCCGTCCAGACTACCATGGAGTGTAAAAGCTTCCAACTACTCCAAAAGAAAAACATCATCCAAATCAACGAAAACACCCTCTCGCCCTGTGATATGGAATTCCCTGAGGGAAAGGAGGTCACCCACCCCGCCCTACTCATCTCTATTCCATTCACCAGACCCCATAAAACCACCTACAACAACATTACCATCTTCACAGATGGGTCAAAACAAGAACAGCAAGTGAGAGCAGCCTTTTGTGTTTTTAAGCAGGATGAACACATACGCTCCTAGAAGTTCCGCCTAACAGAAAACTGTAGCATCTCCGACGCGATGATTCTCGCCATCGACAGGGCCATTGACAGCATTATCATAAATCAGCCACAAGGAGACATCACCCTGTACTCTGACAGCCTATCTGTGCTACAAGCCCTCGATAACCCCTACCACAACAATCCACGAATCAAGCAACTGAAATTCAAAATCCACACCTTACAAACTGCACACACCCAATCCACACATTTCGCACACGTCCCCGCCCACACGGGCATTACCGGGAATGAAATCGCTGACAAACTAGCAAACAAGGCCCGCACACTACAAACAAAAGTCCATGTTCCCTACAGTAAACGGTACCTCAGCAAACTGCTCTGGAGGGAACAAAAACATGGAAACATGGCAACAAAGCTGGGAAACCGAAAACCAAGACCGCGTTATCAAAAAATGGCTCCCACGAATTCAATATGCCCACCTCATTTTTCCCCTTCCTACTTCCTAAGCCAGATGCTTACCAGGCACGGCAATTTCCCAGCATACTTTAAGAAACGCAACATCGATCACACACGAAAATGTAAATGCGGCGATCCAAATGCGGACGTCCTACACTACCTAACCCAATGCACAGAAACCCTGCCCTTCACAAACAAAATGGCGCGCGCCATCAACACCCAAATTACCCCCGATAACCTACACAACATCTTACAGTGCCCCTCCGGCCTGGACCTCGTCCGAGAGATGGCAGAACACATCTCCACCAACATCAACCCATCACCGACAAACCGATAAACCACCAAGCAACACCCACGTAATAATTCACTGAGATGACGTGTCTTTGGCCCGCACAAAAAACCCAGCTACCTGGGCGAACGGGACAAAGTACTCGACCCCCCCCCCCAATCCGGACACGTTCAGAGACACTCAACATTACCACGCAATCCGACCCCGGAGCAGAACAAGCTCAGAGAAACCATAAAACACCAACCCCTCGGCCCCCTCACTGCTGGAACCGAGAGGCCGACCAGACCGACCAACGCGGCGGTAACCACACCGGACGACCCCGTGAGAAGCTCGACGACCGGACCCCGACTATGACTCCGAAACCGATAAGCCACTCCGAAACCGAAACAGAGACAACTACGACACTGAAGCCTGAAACCCACCAAGAAAACAACAGACACAACTGGGAGTCGACTCTGCGGCAACCACGAAACAACGCAGTGAAGCAGGGAAGACCAGAAGCAACAAGGAAATTACAGGACCCACAACCAAAAAAGTGTGGATGTTGGGGACGCCCCAACGGCGACCCTACACAAGCATAGTGCAGTGGCAGTAATAGTGCAAAGAAGAACACAACGGTGAGGTGATGATGTGCAACCCAACAATGATGGTTGGATGACGAACAAAACGGTGATGGTGATGATGTGCGACCTTTAGACTGCTGTCAAAAGACTAATTCCTTGTGTATTCCTTTTGCAATTCCTTTTTTGTATATTCAGCTCACTGTACTCACTGCGTAGTCATTCTATTCATTGTATCCACTTGTATTTTTTGCATCCAGTTTGGCATATTCACCTTTTTGTACCCACCGTGTAGCCATTCTAATCACTGCATTTTTATATACCTTCTTATACTTCCATTGCGTTCTACTCATTGTAGATTCACTTTTTATACTCACCGTAATCATTGCCTTTTTCATGTACTTTTTATACTTTCAATGTTTTCTACTGATTGTATCTTCACACGGCCATTGTGCCCTACGTATCCACTCCCAAAGTGACCTGTACCTACTTCTCAGTAAAACAAAAAAATCACCGCTGAACAAGTCGAGCCCGGGCCCAAGGCACTGGTCGTGCTGATAGTGGAACCCCCTCTCCCACTTTTTCTATCCTATCTCTCTCCTTCTTCTCGATCACCCACCACTGCCCTGCGATACCCTTGAGGTGGTACGGAGCCTGGTGGACTAAAATATCTTCTCATTACTATAGGTATACCCCCATTACAGGTATATATTACAATAGGTATACGAGTTCATAATGTATGCAAGTGTATCAGTTAGCAATATGCTCACAAGTGTGCGTGGTTCAGTGTACGCATATGTGTTACCTGCAATACATGTCTGCCATTCTCTTTCATTTTTTCCTTTCAAGAACATCACCTGCTCCTCCAGAATTGGGTGGCTCTTAGTACAGTTACTTAATTACAGTTAGTTACGATCTGGGTATAGCGTGTTCCGTAAAGGTGCTGTCACACTGAACAGACACGACGCCGACACTGACACGCCGCCGACACCCACGGAAGACAGACATTGCCACCATACGTTGTATTGCCAAGCACACCTGTCACAATGCGCCGACCAACAGCGGTAGACGCAAGTCGACAAAACGTCGCTTCAGTGTGACAGATTTCGATGACAAAATTGGCAGGCAGACAGTGTCTGACGACGTGTCATCAGCAGTTTGATCGTTGCTCAAAAATACGATGACCGACATACGGCATCCACTGCGCGAACGGATAATATTTTATGAAAAATCTATGTTGTGGTTGTTGCGATTATTTTTTAAACATTCAGCGCCTCTGACGGAGGCAACAGAGGTGTGTTCTGTTCGCGAAAACCATTGTCTTTTGGAAAGGTTTCGCTGTTTCGCTGCAAGCGTCGTGTTGCCCTCAGCTATGGAGTTCACAACGGAAGATGAGAAAACTTTGATATCTACAATGGAGACAAAGACGTTACTCTGGAACGTTCAGCGTCCTGCTATCACCAGAAGGAGCTAAAAGAAAAGGTGTATGGAGAGGTAGCAGAGCGTCTCGGACGTAGCGGTGAGACGCAACTTACTTCACTTCATTTTCGTTTTGTGGGATGTTAACATTTGGTATTTAAGCGTCAAGAAAATGTTTGCTGCTTGTGCGATGCGCTATTATGATGATGAAGGCTGACTCTGGGCACGTCGCTGACATTTGTTAAGAACGCGAACTAATTTCACATGCATGTAGGCACGCGCAAAAGGTGATCACCCAGTTTGGGACGCGCGTAACACTTGAGCATGAATAGCAAACGCTTCAGACTGACCACCGCTGAATCTTCACTATCCTAACGAACGCAGGTAAGCTTGGAAGTTATTTTCACACTGCATGATCAATCGCGCACTAAGCCGTCATGAGTGTCGCAGATCATGCGTGTTTCAGTCAGGGACAGTTTGTGTGGCAGCATCAGGGGTTGACAGCGTTCGTGTTGACACTGGCAACGGAAAGGCATGGATAAGGTGTTTGTGTTAGCGTTCAACAGACTGCATTAGCAACGTTATTTGTTTCCAGATACTGACTATATCGCCCTAATGGATGTCGTCTGCCTTGTGACACCGGAATGGCCGGAAAGAAAATAATCGCCCACGAAATTATTGGTTTGGCGCAATTCTTCGGAGTTTCAATTATATTCATACAAGAAAGTCACCTCTTCAAACAAGAATAAATTGTGAACTTGGAAAAAATCGCAGTAAAATCCTACTGGAATTTTGGAACACGCAATTCTAGAGGCGTAGGCATTATCGTCGTGTACAGTAAAAAATATTAAGGTAAAATGGGAAAGAGATACAGAGGGAAGAATTATTAAAGTAGTCATGAAAGCTAATGGAGAGGACTTAGTTGCTCTAAGTGTGTACGGTCCTAAGTACTCAAAGGAGGCATTTAATTTCTACAAAGACGAACTTGTCGACTGTGTCGTTTACTACCTCGCCGGCTTCATGTGCCGGAAGCCACTTGGGATGACAGAATGCACAACGTGTCGTCAGAGCCTCACATCCGAAGCAGAAGCACAGGTGCTACCCGACAGTGCTCTTGTAGACTGCAAGACAAGGGGTGGCCTTCTTCACCACAGTAGGAACACTTATTCGAAGCAGCTGAGGCAGAATTTCAGGAACATGCTACTTGCAGGAATGCGTGTGATGCAGTGGACAACATGCTCGAGAGCGCAAAGTTTTCATTTCCACGTGATGATCACAGAGAGGAGATGATGGTTTGTTTAATCAACAATTACATAGCAATGTGAATGAGACAGCTGTGCAAGCACAGGAGACATGAAGAAAAAAAAAAAACACAGCATCTAAAAAAGCTTGGAAAACTCATTTCGACAGTACAGCAGCTTATTTTACTGCTCCTTATTATTGCACGCTTGCACAAAATAAATGCTGAAATATTTTCATTGGTGTTAGACGAAGGTTGATGAAGTGCACAAAGCTCACAAGATGCGAGTCGCTGTCAATAGCACATATGCGTTATCGCACACTGGTTAATTGGTGAATCTTGCAAAATAGTCCTAATATGACGCCATGAAGAAAACGCTAAAAAGGACAAAGACGGGGATGACACACATGGATGTGTTGTGCCCGTGTGGGGAGTCAGTCATGGATTGCCTGGTGGGCAAAAACAAAGATGCGCAAGTCTGGAATGTTCAAACCCCACTTATCGAAAGTGAGCAAGATCTTTTCTTGTTTCGCCCACTACTAGAAAAATTAAAAGTGCCTCCAGAGATGGGGGCGGGAAAAGGCAGCAACGAAAAGGCAAGAAATGGAGTGCCTGCAGAGGCATCCCCTAGCCCTCGAAAGAGGAGAGTCGTCACAGGCCGGAGTGAGTAATGCACAGCCGAATGAACATTTCCGGCTGCTCTGGGAGGATCGCTGGAAAGGGCCTCGGTACCACCTTGCGCGCGACGATTTGGAACTGGAGGTGTCCGTGCTCCCGACAGCTGCTTGCAAAAGCAGCAGGGCGGGCGACGGGGATAATGAGCTCCCCGATATCATATGAGGGAGACAGGCTGGAAGCAGCCGCAGGCATGGCCAATGAGGCCCGACGTTTCCACGAAAAGCAGTTCCCGCAAACAGTTGGCTGCGACACCCCATTCAATGGCCAGCGCATGCACTTCAGTATTAAAGAGGTTGTTGCTGCACTAAAGGGGTTGAGAAACCACACGGATATAACTTCGTCTTTGGCAGGGTCTGTACGCCTCCCTCCATGCACGTCGTACGCAAAGTCCCACCTCCCACATCCTCTAATTTTTTTATGCCACAGAGTTTTCGAAATATCCCATTTTTGAGGCCCCTGCTGACCGTGGTGCCAAGGGGTGGCAGCTCCATGAAGTAGGCGGGACGTCAAGCTTTGACCAGTCGCTCTATGGCTCTACGTCATATCGCTTCCACTCATTTCACTTCGCCGTGTTCCTGTTCATAGGCGTCATGAGTGACAAAAATCCTGGAGGACCCCTGTTATCAATAAAGGGCAAGGAAGTGAAGCTCCACTTCATGGGGTCCCGGATGAAGGAAGTATTGATCATGTACATCCCACTGGACCTCGCCTCGAGGACATGTGCGCAACTTCCTCACGGGATTTGGCACTGTTCACGAGGTGACCGAGGTCATCCACAAGAGGTTCAGATGGCGCACGGGCCATCTCCGTGTTGTCATGGATATGGCCAAGCCTGTGCCGAACTTGTTGCACATCGTGCAATGGACCGTGTTTAAATAACCAATCAATCATCAATCACGGCCGTGCGTCGCTTTTGTAGGCGCTGCTCGTTGGAGGGTCACATAGCGGTCCAATGTGCGACCGTGAAGTGCGTTCGATGGGGTGTGTTCCGCTGCCTGCCTGCGCTGTGGGGCGGACCACGCAGTTAGTCAGTGCCGTCGGCGCACATTTGCGTCGGTAGCAGGCTACGCGCGTGCGGCCGTTCCCGATCTGCCCGTGGAGGAGGAGGAGCAATCCCCCAACCCTGTGTAGCCCCTGAGTTGGACGAATTGTCCGCCCCCGTGGATCCTACCCGTGAGAAGACGCCAGAGGAGACCCAAAGCGCCGTGGAACCCGCCGCCCTGCCAAGCGGTACCAGCGCTGAGGACTTCCCCGTGCTTCTCTCACTCGATGCGTCAGCTGCCGTGTCCGCCGAGGAGAATGCGGTGGAGCCACCTGCTCCCGCCCCTGTGAGCGCCGAGAAAGCTACGGTGGAGCCGGAGCCGCCTGCCCCCGCAGCTGTGGAAGCCGTCGTCGCCAAGGAAACAGAGGACGCTGCACCCACCGTGGTCGAGCCTCCCGCTTCTGCCCAGGAAGCAGCGCAGTCACTCAACACGAAGTCGTCGCGGAAGCGCAGGCGCGTTAGAATCAAGCGCCGTCCGGGTTCAGATACTGAAACCTGCTCTTCGCGCGAATAAAATCTAGCCCCTGCTGTACTCCAATATGATTTTCACTGTCCCGCTTTTCTTTTTATGGCCGGTAGTTTAAATATTGTTTCTTTTAACGTAAGGGCCAAACAGCTCGAAATTTTAAATGAGGCGCGCGCCTTACATACTCACATCATTTGTGTTCAGGAAACCTTTTTAGCTCTCCACGCCAAATGCGGCTATTCGATAAACGCCACGGTACCAAATCGTATTGGAGTCTCGGCTTTGCCGGGAGGCAGGGGGTGGCATTATTCTCATACCCCACTTCTCATACCCCACTGTGTGGCGGACACTGCACCCCGCTTCGCCAGGTTTTACGTGGAGTGGCAGGGGTGCGGCTACGCGCATCGACCGCTTTTACATCTCACGCAACATCCCAGTGAATCAGGCACGCATTGACGCCCAACAGTGAGCCCACAGTGACCACTCCATGTTGGTGCTATCTTTGGGTGGTGCACTTCGCAGACCACAGGGCATGGGATGTTGGAGGCTCAATCCGAAGCTTCTGGACGAGAAATACGCACGCGCGAAAATCGAACAAGCCATGTGGCCCTTTTTACAGGGGCCGCTCACCCCATCATTACAGTGGCTAGATAAGGGCAGTGTGGTGACCGGCTCGCAACTCCCGTTGGAGCGGCGGTCCACGCCTTGGAAGACAGTGACGTCATGCCCAGGGGGCGCTGAGCACAGTATCCCTGCAACTTCGTAAGTTTCGGCAGCAGTGCTCGAGATGAAACGTAAACGAACATGGGACAAAGAGAATACTCCACCGTCATCACGCAGGCGGGATAATCACTGTTTCCTTCCTGGTTGCAACAGCGGCTACAGATCATGCAAGGAAAAGCGCAGCCTGTTCAGCGTACCCGAGGATCCGGCAATGTTCGACAAGTGGAAACGCGCTGTGCCACGTGGTGACGTTGAGCTTCAACCAACTCTGCGATTTGCGAACTGCACTTCGACAGTCAGTATGTAGTTCGTCATTTCACGACATTATAAACAACGAGGTTGTCACCATCTCGCGTGACAAACCGAAACTAACGGATGACGCACTGCCAACTGTATTTCCGAATCTTCCCAAGTATCTCACGAAACCTGCACCAAAGAAAAGACTACTACTGATACGAAGTAGCACAGCCACTGATTTCTCTGTGACTAGTGATATCAATGAGGTTCCAGAGGTCCCGCCACTTCTGGACGATCCATCAGATGCGTGTGGCGTCAGCGACTTCATTGATCGATTCGGAAAACTGGTTGTGCCCAACATGTATTAGTCCCCCGTATCGATTTGAGGACTATCCACACATCATTGCTTATGCACTGTGTAACCTTCAAGTCATGTTATGACACTGCAGAAAGTCGTGCTATTTTCAAAGAGTCGTGAAACTGGACAGATCACAGGAACAGCCTACTTGAAAAACGTGAAAATTGCAGACGTGTCGATAGCAGGTCACAAGGAAGCAGAAGAATACCTGGGAACTGTAAACGGTATTAGTGAATGCATGGGGTCAGGTAGGAGAGAAGATTTCCTGCCTCTCCAAGTTGAAGCTTGCAAGGGCGCAACAGTTCAGGACGGCATTGTGTTCAGCAAAAAGTGCAAAGGAAGAGCACAAAATACCAAGGCCCACTGCCTTTGCTGTAAATATCTCAGAAAGCTTTTATTGACTCAGAAGTCCAAGAAAAAGCATAGGGCGCTGCAAAAAGTTCCCACGGCAGCAAGCAAGCTACGAAACAGTTTCAAGAAGGTGCGACGACTAAAAGCAAAAGTTGCATCCCTAAAGCATGAGGTTCGTGCTATGAAAAGAAGCAACTGCCAGTGTACCTGAAAAGCTTGTCTTGGACAGGGTGAAGATGCTTCCTGTGAAACAACAACTAAGTGTCATTCATTGTTTCAAAGCCGCGAAGAGGAAATCTACTCGTGGCATGGTGTACGAAAACGAGTGGATTCTTGAATGTATAATGATGCGCATGAGAAGTCCAAAGCTATACAACCACATCCGTAGCCAAAAAATACTAGTGCTACCCAGCAGGTCATGCCTGCACAAGTACCTGAAAGCATACAGCAGTGGCTTTGGATTCAACAAAACGATGTTCAATGCCCTGCCTGTGAAAACGAAGACAATGGACACCTTCCAGAGGCATGGCGGCCTTGTCATCGATGAGTTAAAGCTGTCGGAGCACCTGACTGTGCAGTCGTTTGGCCATATCCAGGGATTTGTTGACATGGGTGAATTTACGCCACCAGACCAGAAAAATGAACTGTGCGACCACGGCCTGGTTGTACTGTTTCAGCCACTAGCAGGTTCATGGACGCAGGAATTGGTGTGTTTGCTTCACGAAACAATGTAAAAGCAGACCTGCTTGCCAAGATTGTGCTTGAGGCAGTGATACTGTGTGAGGAAGCAGGACTCCATGTGGACTTTATCACATCGGACGGAGCAGCATGGAACAGACAAATGTGGAAATCTTTTGGAGTTGGTATCAAGCCGGGGGTGTCAAGTGCAAGGTGCAGCATCCAGTGTCGGCTGAAAGAAGTCTTCAATTCATCTCTGACTTCCCTCACCTGATAAAATGTGTGAGGAACATGCTGGTGAAAGCTGGGTTCTGCACTCCTGAAGGCGGGTACGTACTCATTTCTTGCGCAGTTGCTCAGTATGCTATCAATGTCTTCCAAAGTTTCCTAACGAACTGTCTGTAAATGCAGGTCTTCATAGAGCATGTGGAAGCTGCATGGAAGGAGGACAACCGCGCCATTTGTTTGAAGGCCATGCCCCGGATCACCCATTCGCACCTCCGCCCGAACAACTTTGAGAAGATGAAGGTCAACCTTGCTTTTCATCTTTTCAGGGGGGGTGCTACGTGGCCTTCACTTGTACAAGGATGTCGTTGAACAGCAATATGGACCACTGAAAGGCACAGAAACCTTCATAGATCGTATGAGACAGCTCACTGAGATCATGACTTCGCGAGAACCTTGAAAGGCTCTACGACTGGACTCGACAAAAGTTGAGTTCCTGAAGTCTTTGAACTTTGCAGCCAAGAATGGAGGTGGATTTCTAAGTGAAAGCACATGGTGTGGCTTGCAGGTCACGATCTGTAGCACTATTTCACTCCTGGAATATGTGACGAATCAAGCTCGGCTTTAAGTACTAATGACATCTGCTGTGAGCCAGGACCGCCTTGAGAACATATTCGGTATCGTAAGGCAGTCATCAGGATGCAATGTGCACCCAACACCGTCACAGTTTCTGATTTCCATCAACTGCCTGAGCTTCTACAACTTGGCAAGGCCACCCACCACAGGGAATTCCCCAGCCGAAACCATTAGTGCATTGCTAGATGTGTCCTCAGGCGACAGTAGTGCATTAAAGCAGCAGAGGCTTGACGCTGCCCTAGATATCGGCAATCTTGAAGAAGCTCGAGAAGTTCTGGATGGACTGTGTGAGTCACCAAGACATGACGAGATGATAGTGGAACGAAGTGACGCTCAGCTTATAATGTATGTTGCAGGCTATGCTGCTCGCAAATGTATGTCAGCACATCAGTGCGAACGCTGTGCTGACCTGCTGTTGGCCAAACAGGACAGGACTGATGGTGCTGATATGTATGTAAAGCATTTTGATCATGGGGGTCTTCTGTATGCTTCAGATCAGCTTTATAACCTGATTGAAACAATAGAAAACTCCTTTACAATGGCCATGAGCAAGTGCAAGATCCACAGTGAAGCAGTCATGGAAGTGTCATCACAACTCCAGGCTAGCCCAGTAACAAGTTGGCTGTGAGGTGCACCACACAGAGCTGACTAACAGGATAATCAAATTTTATGTTCTAACACGGCTCCATTTCTATGTAAAGTCCCTGAACAGAAATAGAGAAGAAAGGAGAAAACGTCTCAAGATGTCCAAACTTGGCCGGGTCTAGAGCAAGCTGTACGACAATAAATCAATAAATGGATGCTTTTTTGCTTATGTTGATATATACTGTGCCTTGAAATTCATTCAAATGCAGCTCATTAGTGGCACGATCTTTGAGAGGCACAGTCACGGCGCCCAGGAAAGACGAATTTAACACAGCGATTCAAAGTCGACAGTCGGAAAGGTGTTGCTGCCGAGAATTTGCCGCTTCTGTAAACCTACTTAACTTACCACGGAGACATTATCATTGCTGATATCGAGAATATATGTGAACGTGTACTATGAGCAACAAAAACGAAATTACGTGTTACAAATGAGCAATTGCCGTGCACTGCAAGGGAGGCGTAGCAGCTGAGCAGCAGTGATCCTCGCATGGGCGCCACCTAGCGACCGTCTTCCACGGCGGAGCCCCTTTCGCATGCGCGGTCACCACACTGCCCCTATCTAGCCACTGTACCATCATCGTGGGACGCACTAAAACGAGCCGTGAAATCAGCCGTTACCACTAGAGCCACTAAATTTAGTGGCTCTAGTGGTAACGGCTGATTTCACGGCTCAATTTTTCACTAAATTTCACTAAAGATTTCACTAAATTTAGTGGCTCTAGTTACCACTGGGGGCCGAAAACTAGCACGAAAGACATCATCGCCATCGGTGAAGCGATTGTGCTTCTCTCCAAGCCTAGGTCTGGTGGCCCGGGCATGCCCGAAGGCATCCAGAGGCTCCGCACCAAGCTACGTACAGCTTGGGACAAAAGTTTACGGAACACGGCACCTGCGTATTTCTTCATCGGAGCGCTTTCCTGCTAGCTATCACGAAGCGATCGAATAGGAAACGGGTGGCGGGCTATTCTATCCATCGTTCAATATGTATGTCCACTCCTTTTTGCTGCTAGGTTGTCGGTCCATTGGAGAAATGCGACACCCCGGTGTTCCGTAAACTTTTGTCCCAAGCTGTACTCTCCTACGCCAGCAATGGACCACTTTGAAGCTTCGCAACGCACGGAACAGTGGGAGCGCGAAGCCTTTTGCTCGCGCACGTTACTCCGCTGCCGCCTCGGCCAAGAGGCCACCCCCATCACCAGTGTCATCGACCGCGCCGGCCACATCGCCGACGAGCCGTCAGCTGTGGTCGACGCATGCGCAGACTTCTACCGACGCCTCTACACCGCAGACGCAGCCAGCCCAAGGGGATTCCCCCTTCTCCCTCCGCGCGAGGAGCCGAATGTTGCCGATGGTGACGTCACGCTCGGGGAGCTGCGAGCAGCGCTCGCTTCCTTTCCGCGGGCCGTGCGCCTGGCTCGGACGGTCTCGTGCCGGAATTTTACCTGCGTTTCCGGGGCGTTCTCGGGACTGCTTTCACCACGGGGGTCGGACTACCCCGGAGAAGTGTTACCACAGCCGCCGCCATACTTTTGGCATGGAGTCTGTTGCTTTCCTCTCGGGTGTCCCTCCGCTAAGTTTGGCGGACGTTTTTATTGTGTGACGTGCTCCATACGGTGTGTGCGATGTGTTTGGCATGTACATTACAAGAATAAAGACGCAATAAGAGCTTGCCAATAATCATCTGCCTGTTTTTTGTCATTCCTGTCACTTTTGTGTGCATGAGAAACGAATGGTTTCGGTTTCCCCTCCCCGCCTTCGTCTTGGTACTGTACGCCGTACGTCGTCCATGTTCGCAGACAGCCGAAAATGCCGGTTAGCTGCGCGAAGTGCAAAATCAGATACAGCAAATCCTGCTTCTATTCTATTCAAAACTTCTATTCCCCCCGGGCCTACAACTATGTGGCAAAAATGTTTCCTATGCCAGCAGTTGACACTCTTCGTCAGTGGTCAAAGGTCGTAGGAGTGTGGCCGGGATTCACTAAAGAGGTGCTTGATCATCTGAAATCCAAACACCAGAACAGTGAGCGAAGGGACAAGCTGTGTTCTATTATGCTCGACGGGATGAGCATAAGAAAAAAATGTAAGTCGACAAAGCCACAGGACGCCTCATTGGGTTTGTAGATTTCGGGGAGGCCCACACTCCACACGAAACTGATGACGCACCACTGGCGGATGATGCACTTGTGTTCCTGGTAGTGGTGTGGCATCACCAT
This sequence comes from Ornithodoros turicata, assembly GCF_037126465.1. Classification (NCBI taxonomy): domain Eukaryota; kingdom Metazoa; phylum Arthropoda; class Arachnida; order Ixodida; family Argasidae; genus Ornithodoros; species Ornithodoros turicata. The sequence continues at coordinate 189,028,126 of NC_088201.1, forward strand.
GGAAGATACCCTTTGGGTACTTTCTCAACGAAGGACTATCGGGCGAAATGCTTAAAAACCTCCTGACAGAAGCCATAACAACAATAACGGCTGCGGTCTAGAGGTTGTAGCAGTAGTGTGCGACGGCTTGTCGTCAAACGTAATGATGGGACGCCTCCTGGGGTGTCGAATACATGTCGACAGCACAGAGGACTTCAAGACGCATTTCCCACACCCCTGTGACAACGAGAAGAGAGCCCATCTAGTCTTCGATGCGGCCCATGGCTCAAGCTGCTTCGAAATCTAGTGGGAGACCACAAAGTGCTGCACAGTAGCTACTATGGGGTGAGATTTAACAATATCTGTATATCTGTACAATGCAGCACACACAAGTCGAACAAATTTTCTCTATTCCCAGACCATCAGGCGGGATTTCATTGAAAAGCTACAGAAGTCCCAAGAGCCGAAGGACTTCGTGCCGCCAACAAGCTAACTAGAGCACCATGTTGAGTTCCGCCGCCAAATTATGAAGGTTAGACTGGCTGCTCAGACCTTCAGCTCGTCAGTGAGCAAAGCGCTCGACTTCTGCAGACTGCTCGGAATTACAGATTTTGAGGGCAGCGAAGGCACTGTGATGTTCATCACAGATGTGGATCAGTAAGGAACTTCCACCCTTTCTGATAGCTATTCTCCTGACATCCTTTCCTTTTTTTTTCTAGGTCGTTCGACATACTAAATTCACATAGCCCCGTAGTGACTGGGTTCAAGGCACCGTTGCGGAGCTCCTCCATAACACAACAGAAGGAAAAGATGATCAAGCTATCCTCAAGGTTAATGACGCTACACTTTTCCTCTGGCGTGCCGATCACCCAGCACGGTCGTGGCATGTCCGTGATAAGCCCTGCCTTAACACTAAAGAGCATAGCAGAACTTGTGGAGGACTCTTCCAGAATGACGCGTGCAAGTAAGTGAAAAAAAAAAGCATGAGGACATGGCAAGAGGGAAATATCTTTCCTACAGGTACATCACCACGTATCGGCTGAGTCAAGACCACCTCGAACTTTTCTTCAGCTGTATACGACAAAGGGGAAGCTGGAACAACAATCCCTCTGCGTCACAGTTTAGGTACGCCTACCGAAAGTTGCTGCTGCATGCTGATGTTCAAGCTCCCAGTACAGCCAACATGTCTCCCAGCCTGGAGGGCATTGAGACCTTGTCTCACCAGGGTAGACCACGGCAGCAGGCATCAGAAGAAGATTCACAGAGCAGCTCTACTGAGGAAACCCAGGCAGAAACCAAACTTAGCACATTCCTTCATGCTATTGATCACGACTACGGTGTCCTGTCGGGTCTAAGCAGATTCAGCGAGGACGTTGTAGCGTACATTGGGGGTTTTGTCGTCAGAACAGTGTCAGAAAAGCTCACATGTGATGTGTGCCTTGATACCCTTCTTGATGATGACACGTCAAGCTCTGATCATCCTTAGGGACAATGGTGGTCTGTTGAAGCCATCTTCCTTTGTACAACGGCTGCTTTGTTGTGCTGAAGAAATATTCCGGCTTGAGCAGTCCAAGTGCACAGAGCTCACAGTAACCAACATTGTCCTGAAATTATTCAAGTATTTCATTGCTAAACATGGTGAAAAGTTGCCGAGGTGTAAGCACTATGCTGATGAGCCCAGCCATATCTCTCTCATTATCTCTCTTGCAAAGGTAACACTACAGAGATACACAAACATCAGGCTGAGGGAACATGCACGCAGGGTTACTGTGGAAATCGTGGTGTTCAAGTAAGGCAAATGCTCACGAAACAGATTTTGTTTCGTAACCAGTAGGTGTGCTGTGCAACTATGAAGGACATTTGGCAATTTCCGCACATTCTTGTAAATATTCTATGTTTTAGTATTTCCATGTTGATACAATGTTTTAAGTGCCTCACTAGTTACATTGTGAGGCAGTTTTCTGCTTGTACGAGTGGTTACATTACTATATTTATGTATACAGGGTGTTCCCTCTAACGTGTACAGAAATTTTATTTAAAGCGAGCGATAAAAGTGAAACGACCGCAACTTTTCAACTACTTGACTAAGACAAGTGCTACTAATGAAGCAGTGCCTGTTTCTTAGTCAAGTAGCAGAAAAGTGCCGCTTGCCTTTCTTTTATCGCGCGCTTTTAATATAATTTCTGGACACGCTAGAGCAAACACCCTGTACGTCCAATTTGTATTTATGCTGTTCTATTGATACACAGGCTCCGAGTCCCTTCCTTTGTATTTTGACACTCTTCTGGTATTCCCTGAATTTTGTATCGTGTTATGTACAGTAGAACCCCTTTGTCGTAAACTATCTGGGACCATGATCAAATTTTACTAGATCAGGAGTTTTATTATATCAGGTGTGCCATTGAATGTATGGGATTCTATCGGGACCGCAGTTCTCATTTACTATAAGCAGAGTTTTACTACAAGAGGAGTTACTATAAAGAGGTTCTACTGTATTACATATAGCTTATCTGCAGTGCATGTGGGTACATGTGCAATATTAGAGAAATCTTGGGCACCTTTATCCAGTTCCGTCTTGCACAGTGTGGTTTCCTCGACATCACGCCAACTTGAGATTACGCCTCAGTCTACAATGAAGATCCACATTCCAGCTGTAGCATCGTAACATGATCTGTGGCCACGGCGGGAAACAAGCACGGACTGCACGGCATGTTGCGTCCATTCTCTGTATTCAAGCTATCAGTGCCCTGTAGTACCCACGTGAGATAATTGAATTTTTCGAACCTCGACATGGGCGATTCCTCCTTCACGCCCGCCGTACATAGCAACGTTCGCGGCGCCCATGTCCCTCACAAATATGATCCACAGCATTTCTCGATGCGATATCAGTCTCGTAATCGCAGAGCAACGTTTCCGTGAACGCTAAAAAGTACTTTGTTTGCCTTAAAACTTGCCCAGACCGACCCACACTAGTGATTCTTATAACATCGCTGCGGATTCCGGGCAGCGGCTGCTCTCATGTCATGTGACATCCCAGTGTGGCTCACAAACTGCAAAGCTCCGCCGTATTTGGGCGGGGAAAACTCGTTGGATAACATTGTCCATGTCAAAAGTTTGGCGGCGCACGGGTGGTATCAGGAGGAGCCTATAGGGTAGTGCGCGAACTCCGTTATCTAGAATCCTACTATATTATCTCTATGGCTTTCACCACCAAAGCAATGAAAAGCGGCTGACGCTTCAGAGACAAGCCCTCGCTGCTCGAAAAGCTCCAGGGTAATGCGATTGAGTGGAATCTGAAAGGAATTGAATCTACCAAAATCAGTAATAATTATCAGTGAAGAGTGGTAGAGGTACCACTACCACCAGGCACCACCACCAGGTACCACTAATGACCATATGAAGAAGGGGGACATTTCTGGGAACACAGCTGTGATCTTTTGCATTTTTTGTTTCCCTCATATTCTGTAAGTCGGACATCTCTATAAGTAGGACACGCTTCGGCTGCACCGCGGGTGTCCAACATAGGGAGGTTTCACTGTAGTATAATGCAAGCAAAATTAGTTCACATGGCGCTACCATTTAGAGCAGTGTTTCCCAAACTTTTGGCGGTGACGGACCCCCAGAAGCGATGAGAACCAATTCACGGACCCCCCCCCCCCCCCACACACACACACCGTCACAGCCAGTGCATCACCAGCAACCTCGTCAGCTGCTGCGTGCTTTCGATACAGCTTCAGAAACGATTCCGGACTAGTTTCTTCTTCTTGTTTGTATGTGTATGACGCGGACAAACGTGCATTACAGGACTTTTCTATCAGAAATTAGAAGCTAGCCGTTGAAGCATGCTTGTAGCAATTTTGGAAGTTCTGGGTGTTTGGAAATCGGGCATCATGTACGAGCGCGTGTTTGTGGGGACGAAAATCCTCACTGAAATGTAAGAGACTGTCGCGGACCCCCACGGACACTCTCGCGGACCCCCAGGGGTCCGCGGACCACACTTTGGGAAACACTGGTTTAGAGCAAAACCGCAATGAAAGCAGAGCCGTCTTTGGCGGCAGCGAATGGGATCCCCAGGAGGCAAAGGTTGGCGGCACCCAATGAGACAACGGGAGAAGCGCGCGCATGTATCCTGTGCGTGTGGATTCGGAACGTGTCTGATCGTAGTGTTTCGAATACGCGCGGCATGATGCGCACTGTTGCATTTTTCGATACCGATTCGTTGAGTTGTAGCCCACAACAGTTCTCGCGAATGTTCCACTGGCAACATTTCTCAACGCGTCCTTCAGACAACGACGCCAGCCCGCTTCTCAAAGCGCATTACATTATTCTGCTGGACTGCTCTGTGGCGTGGCACACACAGCTAGCACACACAATAACAATGAATAATAATTAATGAATAACTAAGAAAACGACTGGTGACTGCGGAGTTGGGTGTGTGCTCCAGATTTATGCAAGCTGTAGTGGAATGTTGAATGGAAAAGCCCTTATGAAAGGTCTCGAGCCACAAATACCGGCAAAAGGCTGCCGGTATCACCTTCCTACCGGCAACCGCGGAGCGCACAAATAACCGGCCGTGTCGGTACAATACCGGCCTGGTGGCAACCCTACGCACAGCATGACCAAAAGCACTGATGCACGAGCTGAAACAACGTTCACGGCTTAGCGCCGAAGCAAGAAAGAGTCAGATATAATTTTGACTGTACCTCCGTAACGGAATCGAAGCTTCTAATTATGATAACAAGTACGAAATTAATGTAGCGTAATGTAACGTAACTTGAAATGAACTTGTTTATGCATTTTAGTGCCCCTTTAAGGGGTCTTATTATTTCATTCCCCGCATCATCACCACCAATGGGGCAGAGTATCGCCCCTGGAGATGAAAGTCCATTGATCATCTCGCAATAAAGTTGTTTTACTTGGTAGCAGTATGTAGGGTTGCCACCTTTCCTAGTGAAAAATACCGGCTGAGGGAGAGGAGGCGGAATAGAGGGAAAGGGGGAAAGGGGAAAGTGGGTGAGGGGTGGACGAGCACACACACATAGAGAGATAATACGAGGAAACACAGGTTCCTGTGTGTTGCTGTATCACTGATGCTAGAAATAACAATGATAATAATAATAGCAATGAATAATAATATGAATGACTAACTAAGAAAACGACTGGTGACTGCGGAGCTGGGTCTGTGTTCCAGATTTATTCAAGCTGTAGTGGAATGTTGAAGGGAAAATCTCGTAAAAGCCCTTATGAAAGGTCTTGAGCCACAAATACCGGCAAAATGCTGCCGGTATCACCTTCCTACCGGCAACCGGCAGAGCGCCCAAGTAACCGGCCTGGTGGCAACCCTAGTAGTAGGTGTGCTGTTTTTTAGCGTCAGAATGCCATTGACACAATAGAGGCAGAAGTCAGGTGGTAACCTCTAGCATCCAGTACTTCTGAGTCGCAAAGAAGGTATGGGCACTTGATCTCCACGGTACCATTGGCACAGTACGTGCAGTCTGGAGTTGATACAAGAAAGGGCAAATAGCATTCAAGTGGAGCACTAGTCTAGAGCACTTGAAGTTCCTTGCTTCGCTCGCTTCATACGCTTTAAGTGCATCATGCTCATGTCGTAGGCCCCATGTCACAGGTTCCTGTCTTTCTGGGTAGCATATAGACTTCAGTAGTGAGATGCTAGGGTATTAACACTCGTGTGTAACACACACGTTTCATTATGGAAGCTGTCATCCTTCCTGCCCTGTTCACAAACCATTTCAGTCAGCTACTTCGGTGCCTTGTTGAGGCCTCGACCATTTTGATTACATCCTCACTGACTTCAAATTGTTTGGTTTCTCTATCAGCTTTTCAATGCTGCCTCCCAATGAGTCTTCTGAGTATAAACTTCTCAGGTGAGCGGGCTTAGACTGTACAGGATCCCTGAAGGGTTCACAGCGGTTAGGCAGTACTGAGAATATCGCTGGCACAATTCCACTATCAAAGGCACCAAACGCAACTACTAGATGGTACACAGCCTGCGTAAGCAGAATTGTGTGCTACAGGTGTTATCAATTTCAGTTGAGGTTTGTTCAGTGGCGGGTATAAATGACTATATATTTTGTGTTACTCATGCCTGAAGAAAAACACAGAGGGTACATGGGTCAAGACCCATAGCAATACATGCCACGTGATCCTCTGGTCTCCCTTCAATGACGGCCAATGTCTGCCCTGAGGGTTCCGGAAGCTTCGGGAAATGTCTCTGTGAGTGATGGAAGTGACAAGAAGCTGCCTGTAGCTGCTCTTGGAGCTTTTAGTCCATGGGGCAGAGTATACAGACTCCTAATTTCCATGGATATGGTCTAAGCGCTGTTCCACGTAACAAGTTTGCTGTCGGCATAAGATTGCGTAAAGCAGTACCATGGTATCCCGCAAGAATTGAAAACGTTCCAAACATATTCATTTAGAGAAAGGACAACACACTAAATTTTACATTGCGGGGATGCGTTGTGTTAAGTGTGTGGGAAGACAACAATGAAGAGAAAGAGAGGCACGTGCCAAGAGCACAGCTGGTAAGGCAAGAACGCTTCCAGCGGCGGTCACCTGCAGACAAGAGGCAGGATCGGACAGCTGAGCTGAGCACGGCAGAAACTGAAGGTTTTTGGTAGACTTCAGAAGGAGTACTTCTAGGGCATCGTTTGGGACTTCTCAGATATTGTTTGCAGCCATAATGTAAAATACCATGTTTGTTGTGTTATGTTTTCAATGGCTTGGCCTCTCTCCTTTCGGGCCACTGGCAAAGGGTTTGGAACCCCCGAGTGGGATGTTTTTCCCACACTGTAAATTATTAGAACATACAGCTAGAAGTATCATTTCTTACAGTTTCTCTGGGCTTCAGGATTTGAAAGAGTTGGAGTGTGAAAACATTTTCGAGCGCCATCACATTTAGCATGTGGTACCAGCGAATACAGGAGTACGTGCACCAAATCGTGAAATTACGTGTGAGAAATAGTGCGCCGCTAATGACACTCACTCATTATTAGGAGTGTGCATCGCTTTGCAAGTTGGAATTTTGATAGGATGTGTCCTAAGCGGAACACAGTGGGCGTATGTGTATTATGTCAAAAAGATGTCTATTTTACCCAGAAGTTGGTTGACTTATTTTGAGAATACCGAATAACTGGGTGTAATGTGTAAAAAATCAGCATACGTCGATGGTATCCAGGGCCGGCGAAAAGGCGAGCCAAGAGGCTCCTGATTGGCAGACCGAAATACATTACATCGTATTTTCATTTGTCCAATGTTGTGTGCATTATCACAAACTATGGGCTCTATGGGGAGCTGTTGGCTCGGCTCGTGCTATGGAATGATTATATCGAGACCTGTCACCACAACAGAAAAAGCAACCGCATAACTTTCATTCCGTTTTCACTTACATTGCAATTCCAGCAGTCCCTTTTGGAGCAAACATCGCGCAATAAGTAAGAAAAACATGCATTAGTAGCAGCACGTATACATGTAAGGGCTATGACAAGGTTCTCCATGGCACGTAATTTCTGCTTTTGCCTAAAGAAATTTTCTAAAAAATGCGTACTAGCTGTACGGAACATACAGTATCGGATTACCACGATTTTTAGACAAGTGATGAATGCATGTGGGTCGAGCATATAGCATGATCTTTTTGATTTTTTGAAAGAGTAATAAAGGGACACTTTGTGCTACTTTCCTGCTACCTGAGTTTTCAAACCGGCCCTACGCTTGATGTAGCTGCTGTTTGTAATTCAAGTGGCAGGAAGGCAGCATACAGATCCCTTTTATTGTTCTGTTTGTGAAGCGCATTGTGTCCAAGAACAAAATGACATCCTACAGGCTCGAGCCAGACACTTATTGCTCCTGTTCTTCGCTGCTAAGAAACATCTTGGTTCATTTGGTCGAGAGACCTCGGAATCTTTTTTTTAACTTATTGCGCTCAATTTTATGTCTACTTTCGCATAACTCTTGGTGGAGACGGCTAAAGAGCAGGACAAAGAACCAGAGAAAATCGTTGAGTTACATTGCAATGGTGAAGACGGCACGCGAAAAATATGGCAAGAGGAAGACGGCGGAAGATGCAGGGACTTACGCCTGCGTCACCAAGAAGTTGCATCCGCCAGACAGTGATGTTTTATTTACACGTACTCAATTCGAATGTTGCGTGCTTCGATTGGCACATGGATTGTAAATACTGAGACGACAGCAATGTCAGGGACGGATGCATTGGCCGCTACGTAACATTTCGTCTTAGATAATGCATGACCAGTAGTTACGTTACTACAGGCTTTCCCGCTGATATTAATCCAGGTGCCATTAGAGTTAACTAGACCACAAAGTTTATAGGTTCTTTTTTTCAAATCTACGTTGTAAAAATCAGGCCAATGCCTTCACGTAAAAAAATTCGAGCATTCAGGTGGAAAATTTACCACCACACTTAATTTGGGGTGTAATCGCGCTGTGTACTTCGTGAAAGATTACTGGTATGTGCTTGCGTAGGTGTCTGTTTTTAGATGCAGTTTCTTGGGTATATAGCATTCAGGTTTTTACCCGAAACAGGCGAACCTTGAATCGAGGTACAAATGCGAAAAAAATTGGGTTAAGCGCTAACAATTACGGGTCCAAAATTAATCCACCCACTATGGAATTTCCGTGCCTTGCAGGTCAATTTCGGTGGCACCTGTAGTAATCACTATCGATAGTCAGTTTATTATGGGTAACATTTGCCCTATTCACTTATAGTTTGGTAATGAGGTAACTTCTGCAGTAGACTCGATAATCGCTGCAATAGTTGTAATGGTTACCACGATTTGTTAATTGCCACGTTTAAACCATTAGTTTTCTATGTTTCTGTTTTTTGAGGGTGCTCGTTACAGTCATCTTTTCCTGCCGCACGACCGGTTCGTCTGCATGTTTGACGTCACATCGGACACAATTTTGTTTTTATCACGCAGTTGATTACATTAGTCGAGTAATTTGCGCTGGCAAGAGGATTGGCCTTCCGATAAGAGTAGTAGTGACTGTGATGAACTGAGCCTCTGTATGCAATAAGGGGATAAGTCGACCTATCCCCTTTTTACTATTTTTGCTGCAGTGACATCTACATACCAATATGTACCTGCCAAAGAAAATTTAGGATGGTATTGCAATTTATTGGCCCGCCTACAAGAGAGTAACAAACGGGAAATGTATGTTTGTCAATGGGACGGACAAACAGATCAGGCCCCCTTTCTCGGTTTGAGATTTTTCGACTTATCCCCTTATTGGATACAGAGGTTCAATTACTGTTTATGACTACCATGTACAAGTCTGATCGCTGATGACTGTTATTTTGTCATCATCAGCTCCAGGGGCCTGCCTCAGAGCAAGTTGAAGACGATGCTACGTTGGCAGCGCACAAACTTTTTATGGTCAGAGAAATGCACAAGCAACGCGATCGCAGACTTTCCGAGCTTGTCACGGATGCCGTGAAGAGGACCTGCAGTGCGAGAAGGTCCTCTCGATCGCTCAGGTGCTCACCGAATATCTGGCACTGGCTTTGGAGCATGAGGCAAGCTGCATCGGTTCGCCACACTCTAGGTGCTCCCATACTCTGTAATGTTCTTATCAGAATGCTTCCATTCATTAGATGCACAGGGAGTTTCATCGGCTCACAAACTGCCAAGTACACAGTAGGATGGAGTGGTCCGTGGAGAAGTACGGCGGAGCTATCATATCCGCAGCATTGAGATGCAAGCACGCACCGAGGTTCCTAAAGGAGTTTCCTGCACATGTAGGAACTGCTGACGACGGGGTAATCAAGCATAGTGAAAATGCCATGGCTGTTGCTCTCAACATGGCCCAATTTCAGAGTGTACAGCTGGAGCTGTGTGGACGGTCCTGCCGGAATTGCTGAAAGAAGTGCCTGGTGGCATCATACATGGCGTAAGTGTCGACATTCAACTGTGCCATAGATTGAACCGCATCAATAAATGCTTGTATGTTTCTTTATCACATTTGCAGTTGTCCAGATGTCGTCATTTACATCACATATACACAGAAAGGGCCTGGACTAGGTTACACCACCTGGCGGGTTTGTTGGGACTCCACTGTTTAGCATTGTAGTTAATCCCTCAGGGAGAATATAATTAACTCCACAGGGGAATACTTTGTGAACTCCTTCCTTGTGGGTTTCATATAATTCCACTGCATGGCATTCCTGTTACTCCACCAGTGTGTGTACAATTAACTCCACTGGAGAGCTATTCAAACACACCCTTTTATGGTCAACATGGAACTCAGCTGCATATTATTACAGTCACTCCTCAAGTAGAAGTTTCATAAGCAGGTGGGGGGTGGTGTAATCACTCCCCTGCAGGCTGAATTCATACTTCCACAGGGCATTAATACAACCCCTCCACTGGGGATACTGGTTACACCTGTGTGAGCATAATGTTGAGTCGGTTTTGAAACTTCCGAAGGGAGTAACGCACATGCAAAACCAGGGCGCTGAACTGACCTCCTTGAATGGTGCAAGGATGCCTCCTCTCAGTGTTGTCATGTGTACCCCCTGGAGATGGTGTAATGTAACACTCCTCCTTGTGGGTATAACATTTACTTCCAAAGGGAGTGTTATAGGGGACAAACTGTTTACTCCCTTAAAGGAGTCTGGGCGACACCTTGTTTTTCACTCCTTCTGGCGGGTGTAACATTCACTTTTACTCCTAAAGGAGCGTTCTGGAGGACAACTTGTTTACTCTCTTAAAGGAGTCGGGACGACACCTTCTTTTCTTTCTTTTTTTTCAGAGTGCAGCAGGATCTGCTTTTTGGAGCTGTTTGCTGCAAATAGTAGGTACAGTAGTTCAATCACTGCTCTGGCGATGGAGTCATGCACGTTCCTCTGTCCGGAGGGACTCTGAGAAGCTCCGCAGGTGTGGAGTTCACCCGTAAGTAACGGTGAGCAATGTATGTATGTATGTAGTTTGAGGTTTTTGACGAAGGGGCTACTTAGGCCAAAGAGCGCCAAGTCAGTGATGAAAAAAAATTCATGAATTATGTAATGAGTGATTTGTTTAAAATCAGGAAAACATTAAAATGTACGCATATATGTAAAACTTATCTCTAGAGGTGTCTCATAAAGAGTAAAATACGAATGATGAGTAAAAGACTTACATACTCTAAGATCTTAATGCAATCTAAAAACCTTAAAACATTCACGTGAGGTACTATGGGCTCATTGCCAAGCAAAAGCGTGGGATGAAATGGAATGCAATGCAATGCTAATGCAAGATAGAATGGTGGAAAGTGGGTCAAACGATACTGCTCATATGCTGGACATGCTATTAAAATGTGAATTACTGTTCAAGGCTTGTGACAGTATTGGCACTCTGGCTGCGGTTGTCTAAGAAGTAGATGCTGATGTGTTAGGTGCTTGTGTCCTATTCTTAGTCTGGAAAGTGTGACTTCAAAGAATCGATTTCCGTGACAGGAACTCTCTCACTCTTGCCGGCTTTTCAAAATGCAACTTGTTATTATTTTCTGTATCCCATGTCAGCTGCCACTGTGATACGGGAGCCTTTTTTAGAGCTAGCCTGTAGTCCTGAACAGGGATTTGCATAGTGTGTGGACGAGACAGTGATGCTGTCTTGGCCGCCGCATCAGCTAGCTCATTTCCAGCAATCCCAACGTGGCTGGGGACCCAGCAAAAGTGTACGTCAAGCCCTTTTTCAGAGAGCTTGTGAAGATGCACAAATAGATTATGGAAAAGAGCATTTTTGTTTTGCTCTTTTGTTTTCATTGCCATCATTAGACTCCTTGAATCTGTGTAAATCACAGCTTTCTTTTTGTTTTCACTCGATATTCTATCGAGTGCTAAGAAGACCCCATATAACTCGGCCGTGTTGACACTTGCTCTTGGGTTAAGGCTAAGGCCGGAGTCACACTGGTTATACATTATACACGAGCATCCCGTCATACATGTATGACGAAAGTGTATAACAAACATTCCCTAAACGTGTATGATAATACAGTGTTGGTCACGCTGTATGATCATATATGTTTAGGGAATGTTGCACTGCTTATATACACCGGCAAAATATGTTTTAAAACACATATGTATAACCAGTGTGACCGTGTCTTCATACAAACAAGCGCTCTGACTAGGTTTGACAACATGTTGTCAAACACACGGCGATGTACTTGGGCACTGCCGAAAAACGGAGATGGACAAGTCGGACAAACGGGCGTATTCGTCGCGACAGTTTTTTGTGCTCATGAGCCAGTGTCAACGACATCGTGATGCACGCGAGTTATTTTGCACGACTTAAGTGTCAGCTACATTGTGTTGCGCGTGTGTTAAAAATGGGGAGCTCTTTTCCTTCGCACATGGAACCTGGCCTCATTTCTTAGGTGGAGAACCGGCCACCACTGTGGCAAATAAGGCACAAAGACTACTACAAGAAAGACGTTCGCGAAAGAAATTTTGTGGAAATTGCAACTGAGCTCGGCGTCAAAGGCAAGCGATTGTTTACACAGCTGTACCAGTGGTGTCTATCAGCACTACGAACGACGTCGTTCGTTGTCTGTAGTTGCCGCTGCGAAGGCGAAATGGAATTTCTTGCGGTCAGCCTTTGCACGTGAACAACGTAAAGTCGACCGAAAGATGTCTGGCGACGGCACCCCGACCAGGCGTACGTATCAACCTGGATGCGCTTCAAACGGATGGGATTCCTTGTTGGCGGAAACCCGAGAATCCCAAACTGGTGACCCAAACTTCCCGCAGGGATCACCGCCAGTTCCGTCTAAGTCTCCAGCTGTCCGGGTACTGGGCTAACATCCCATCATCTTACCTTAAATACCAATTTCTGTTAATTAGCTTAACACGCGTGACGTTTCTCTCCGTAAAAGCGGGTCGACATAGATGTCACCTACCGCTGGCACGAGGTTGAGTACATTATATCGCACTACATGCGTAGATCAGCCTTGTCCTTATAGCACAGCAATGCAGATAGCAGTTGTAGTTATTCGCAAAACTGTGCTCTTCCTCCGCTACCATTTTTATTACGCTTTATCGCATTGTCATAGTAGCTAATAATGAAATTGTCGTGCAAAGGCCGCACATATGCGCCAAGCACACGAATACAAAAAAAAAAGAAAAATCTTTATTGTACGCGTGGTTTCGGTGTGAGCACGTTCCCAGATCTTTCGGAGCCATTTTTGTCGTGCATAGACCCAGAGTTCGAGGTAACTCGTTACAAGTAACTCGTTACTGTAACTAAGTTTTTTTTCTAACTTGTCACTCAACTCGGTACTTTTCCGCCGCCGTAACTTTCAGAGGAACTCGTTCCTTTTTCAGGTAACTTTGCCAAACTAACTTAAAGTAAGTTCCAAGTTACTTTTAATTCGCTTTTCACTCACGTCCACATATTTTCTTGCTTTCTCTCCGGTTCTTTCATGGCATTTTATGCCATAAAACGTGATATTCAATCAATGACAGTATTTTATTCAGGAAGTAGGAACCGCTGCCATTGAAATGAAGCTAAACCGATCTGCGCCCACATAGAGTAAGATGTAAAGCGTTCGAACTGTTGAACATAAACGAAATCGATCTAAGCGTGTTGAACTCCTCTGCAGGCAACTCAAGGTCTAACTCAACTGCTCGCTCACGCGTGCTGCACTTGTGTAGTGCTCTTTTGTGTCTGAAGTAACTCGTTCTTTTTTTTAAGTAACTCCGTAACTGCGAGTTACATCTTAAGCAGAAGAACTTCGTTATTAACTTAGCTACATTTTTCACACAGTAACTTAACTTGTAACGAGTTCATTTTGACGGGTAACTTCTCGATCTATGCATAGACCTGAAGCATGCACAAACATTCCTCCTGTATTTTCCACAAATCTAGGTGCTTCTCGAGTCCACGCAGAGGACAGTGGACGCAAGTGATGAAGAGCATGCAGATGAACCGCTTCTGCTGGAGGACGAGACTGTCATTATTCAGGAAAACCGGACGATCTCATCTAGGGGTGGGGATCACCTTAATTGCGGGAGAGGGCTATTGCAGCAACACTGCCGGGTGATGGGTGCGTCCACTTTCCGGACGACGGGACGGTGAGTAATGACGCAGCATCTAACAGCATGCTGCCTCGCCCACTTAAGATAGCTTGTGTCGTGTAATTAAATGGCCAGAACAGCTCGTAAATGTCAAACAATGAGGGACCATTTACCTACTCTAATTTACTGTAGTCGGTAATGCTCACAATGACTAGCCACAGACCTTGGGTGTCACAGACACAAAAATCAGGCGAAATGAGTCAATAGCATCGATAATGTAAAATCCTGGGTCTCGGCACACAGAGGGACGACCCAAACACCACAATTCTGTGCACCCAGACGCAGGCTTTTACATTACTGAATCCATCCACAAGCTGGCCTCCATATACGCCATCTTGTGAGGCAAAAGATGTAACAAAACCTGAATCTGCGGAACAACAAACTCGTCCGGGGAACTGCATCTGCAAAAATATCATAAACGTAGGCAAACAATATGTCGAACCATGAGTGATTCCAAATTGCCAGTGGAGCTGGGATGCGATCTAGCAATTTTTTTTCCTTGCAACTTCAAATCTACATTGACTCACACACCACATGATTAGGGCATCGCATTTTTGGGGGTAAACCTCAATTTTACCTCCTCCCACCCCCACCCCAATTTGCACCACTGTCACTTAAGGCAAAAACAAAATAACCCTGAAAACTAACTGGGCAAAAAATCGTCGTATAACAGAAGAAATACCCACTTGTTTTTTCTTTGAACTGCTACATTGTCCCCATATTTGACCTTTTTGCAAGTGAAACAATTATTTCTCTTCGGCCAACGAAGAATTTCATTCCTTTTTGTTAAAATTTGGGAAGGTAAATTTGGAGGCAGGGCGAACGAGTTACACACACACATTAAAAAAAACTCAAAGGAGTAGTACCTTCTGCCTGCTGTCGTCAAAAGCCACTGAATAGGGATTTAGTGATCTTGCACGTCGTGAGTTCGAGAGCTTGCCTTCGAGGCTCGCGTGGAATCACGGGAACTTGCTTCAGTGTGTGTGTCCGCTTTACCACGAAGGCATTGTCGCTGTCACGACCTTTCCGTGTTTTTGTTTGGGGTCTTGGAGTATGAGATCGATTAACTCTTGCTTGCGTTTCAAACAGCCTTTGTAAAGGCTTTCAAAGCGGAACCAAGAAGGACCACACACAACGGTCGTGCACACAACGTATATATTCGCGCTGAGACAGCCCAGCTCGCACCACCCTGGATTCCAGCTCTAGGAAGGACAATCCACCTGTATGTTACCTTTGGTAAGTTTTTCACTCGTTGAGTTCTGAGTCATGTGATTCTGTGTCTAGCCGCCGAATGCGTGTTGAAGGCTGTCGACATACTGAGAACCGTTTCATGGTTCGTGTTACATAATAATCTTGGTTTACGTTGCGTAACAAGTGAGCTGGAGCGACACCATAGTAGCCTGTGTGCGTCAATGCCTTTGCTCACCTAAATATTCTTTAATACGTGAACCCACAATCTGGGATCAGCATGCTAACGGGGCAAAGACTAATCCACCGAAGCTGTTATTTGCGGCACACCTGTCCTTGGGACGTGCCACGTATATGACATCGTGCAATATTTTGTAAAACTGGTGCCTTTTCCAAACTTGCAAGGCTCGCTTTCTCAGTTTAGAGCCGATAGTTACATTTTTCGAGAGCGTCGAACGTGCTTAAAGCCAGACTCATTGGACAATCTGTTGTTCTTGCATAAGAACTTGCGAATGTGAACCGAAACGGTGCCAAATATGTACTTTTTATCATAATCGCTCGGATACTTCGTTCCATTGAACTTTTAGAGTAAAGCCGAAGTGCGGTGTACTGGGGTATGGTAAATACACTTTGTTCAGAATACCCTGAAGGGTGTGATTTTATATAGGTCATATTTGCTTGTTATTGATTATTTCATGCTGCTGTGATGCTATTGACACAAAATTCAAGCAGCTCCACGTCTGTCTGCAGGTTGTGTTGTGATAAGTGTTTCACTTTCAGCCTTTTATCCTTTTTATAGGCACAGGACTTGTTGCGATCCACAGCGAATAGGACACGTACGTGGCAGAATATCATGAACGAGAAGCGCAGGGAGCTGGCAAATCAGGACCTGGTGAGCATAGTGATCATATTACAAAGCTTTTGCATTTGATCACCGCTGGCGCTCTATAGTCACGTTCATTAAGCCAGTTAAGTGATACTAATAATTTTATACGCCAGCAAAAAATATTCTGCCAGCGGTACCAGAAATGCTTCTATGTACGCTGCTTCATGTAGCAATTCTGTAAAGCTGCACAAAACTATTAATCACTCTACGTCGGTCATGAAAAGTTCGGGGTTTAGTTTTGTAATCCACCTGACTGGCTACATTCTCGTTGGCTCTTGTCCTGAAGAAGTCTATTGATTGAGGCATCTTTCAGGTCATTAGATTGACAAATTACACCGCTGACACAACAGGGTCAAAGGAATGCAGAAGGATATGTCAGGCAGACCAGTATAAGCAGTGCATCTGGGGAAAAATTATCTCCTGCTGCAGCAGGTTACTATGTAAGGATATCATGGTGTTGTCTTTTATGTGTTGTGCTTTATCTCTTAAGTGATTTACCACTGTACACATGTGAAAACAGATGACACATTAATGAAATGAGCATGTAGTTTGTGTTTTCTTTCCTGTGCCTCTGCTAATTTATGTACTTTTTCATATACCCATTGGCCTGCACCCCCTGCCGTTTCTCCTTTCTCTACATTTCACAAGACTATCTTCTGAGCAATACATGTGTTTTCTGTGAATTTGCAGGACAGCGAAAACTTTCAGATGGCTGCTCAAAATGAGCCAAAGAAGAAGAACGACAGCCACAAGGTGTGTGTATCTAAATTTCAGAAATCTGTTGTGTTGTCATTTTTGTTGGGAATACATGTGGCACATGCTTTAGCATTGCGACAAATGGTGTCATAGTACAGGTGTTTCATTGTGATATTGTTATTTTCTAGGGTGCGAGTTCATCCGATGCATCACTCTATAAAAAGCACAAAATAATAGTGCGAAAGTACCGAAAGCTGAAGAAGGAAGTAGAGGAGCTACGGAAGCTCAACAGAGCCTTACAGATGGAGAATATTGAGAAGAATAACCTGGCTGGTATAGATAGGTTTTAACTTTGACCTTGACCATAACAATGGACATCTTAATAACGAACCTTCTTTACAGGTTCTGCACAGCCACAGCTGTTTGCTGCAGTCGAGGATGAGGTAAAGCATCTTATTTGAAGTTATATTGAGTCACATTTTAGTTACAATCAGCATTCCACTGGCATTTGCTGCAGCATTTCACTGCAGGTACATATTGGCCATGGAGTGGTGCTACCAGCCCAGGTATGGACGTCACTTCTCACATCGCAGACAGACAGCAAGTGAAATGCAACCGGCAGGGAGGGGAAGCAAAGCCTGCACTCAGCCCAATGAAGCTGGCAGCGGCACGTGGTATGCATCTTGCAGTCGATATTACAAGTGACTTGCAGCAATCTTACTTGTTTTGTCACTATAATTTGTGCTGTTTCTAGGTGCCTACCATGAATACGTTCGACATGCGAACAGCAAGCGAGCCACGAGGCAAGAAGCAATGACTGACTCAGCTTTCAACCGTATTGTTTGTGACAAGATTCAGCATTTGAACAAAAAAAAACTGAAAATGAAGAATAAGCTGCTGCAGGGTCATTGTTTTCATCAGGAATAAGCAAAATGCTCTAGGACTGCTGTATTGCAGCAGGAATACACCAATATGCTGCAGGGTTGCTGTTTATGGCAAAAATGCAGCAAAATGTGGCATCACTGCCGTGTACAGCAAAAATACATTAATATGCTATAGGACTGCTGTTCATGACAAAAATGCAGCAAAATGTGGGATCACTGCTGTGTACAGAAGAAATACATTAATGTGCTATACACTCTAAATCCGACACCCGATATGTACCGCATGAAAGAGGACCCGCACCTGGGCCAGGCGGTACACATGAGGTGCAGTCCTCAACCAGCAGGTACAGTCCACGACCACTGCGAAATTCAAACGGTACAAGGGTTCCGAGACCCATCCGTACCGGCTAGGTACCTTTTAAGCGCGATCTATAGCAGCTGTACCTCATGTGTACCGCGTGTTTCCGGCGCATGAGTACGAACGCCTTCTCACGATATCCATGCGCTGCAAAAATATTTCGTGTGATTCCGAATACCAGTCTATAAATTCCCTTATGCAGCAGTGCCGTAATGGATCAGCACTATCATTCTGTCAAAGAAGTGCAATAACTAGAACCCATGACCTTGAGGGATCGCATGTTTTGGAAGAATTCGTTTCTTGCAACCGCTGCAAATCAGTTTGTTTTGAAACGTCGGGGAGCGAGGACGAGTCTGCTCGGTCTTGGAAGAAATTCGTTCGACGCGTTCAAGATTGAAGTCATTTAAGGTGCGTATTATATCTCTGAAGTAATTATCCGTCTTCACGGCGCATTTTCGTTCATCTTCGCTCTGATTCCCAGTGGTCCTGATCACCGGCAGGCTGGACACAACGACTGAGGGACGGAGACAACGAACTTTGTGCTTCATGCACGAACGTTGATGCGTGAATTAGAGGAGCCGAGAGTGCATTTTACACCTTGATTACACAAGCAAGTAGGCATGTTTTTCAGGCAAGCTATTTCGGTTGTTGGATTTTTTTTACATTGTATTTTCTCCTAGGTTACGTCAAGCGACGTCGTAAATGGGTGAGTCAATCGTCTACTGTGGTTGGTGTTACGTTCTGTGGAAGAAACGGAAGTTGGGGAAGAACAGCTATCCAAAGGTGTGGAAGAGATAAAGAAGCGTGACCACAGAGCAGCTGCAGTGGTGAAGGAGAGACGCAGTGGTCATCGTTCATCCATATACGTTGTGCCCCGTGTGTTCGGCGTTTGTGCATCATGACAATGCACGCTCGCGATGGACAAGCATCAATCCTGAAATGGATATAATTTTCGAATAAAGGTATTTGTTTGTTATATTTATCGTGCAGCGTAGCTTCCTGGGGCTGTTAATATATCGTGGAGGACGGGAACCACCCCGACGGGTAGGCCTAAATCGCTGCGCGCTATCCGTTACATGTACCGCATGTGAGGGCGCATGTACCTCTTAATTTTAAGAGGTACATTTTTTAAAAAAATGTACCTCTTGGCCAAGCGGTACTTAACCGTTACATATGCGTTACCTGATTTAGAGTGTAGGACTGCTGTTTATGGCAAAAATGCAGCAAAATGTGGCAGCATTGCTGTGTAGCAGAGTGTGTGAGCAGAGATACAGTGTGAACTGTGAGCTGTGAGCAGAGATACAGTGATTTCCTGTAGAGCTGCTGCCTACAGCAGAGCATCTGAATTCACAGCGCTTCTGCTGTATTCTGCTGTTTTTGACTGCAGCAGATATGCAGCAGGATTACAGTTTGCAGTTTTAACAGGACCCACTGTGATCTGTACAGTGGCTTTAGTGTCTGAAGCTATTATTGAAAGAGAATTTGGAATTAGAACAATGTTACTATGCAGTCTTGAACTAGTCACAGCTCTGTTTTGTAGGAGTATGAGATCTCTCATTATGGTGACGACATCTCGCTTTCCGAAAGCAGCGCTGAAGGTGCATTCATCAGCACAGCACGAGCTTGCAGCTTTCTTAGACTACTTGACTGAATGGGAAAGGACTGCAAAGAAGGAACTATTCTTGAGTGCTTCAACGGCTGAAGGACTCAGACTAACAATCACCGGTACTCTAGAACTCCCTAGTTACCTCAACCCAAAGCTTGCGTACTCGTACATAATGTCATCCCACTTGAGCCAGGATAAAATTTAGAACTTCTTCGGGATTGTCAGACGGTCACCTGGGTGCAATGTCCATCCAACACCACAACAGTTCCTGACCACTCTGAATTTCCTCACTTATTACAATCTGGCAAAGAGCGTAACTGGGTCAAATATTGGAGAGGACATGATCAACTCATTTCTGAGTAGTGTGAAAGGCAGCACGTTCTTGTAAGGAGAAACTTTTGATTGACGTCGCCCAACTAAATCTCGAAGCTGGAGATGCACCTGATGGTGGTAACTTGGGTACTCCAGGATATCCGTACAACATCCAAAGAAGTGACTCAGGACTTATTTATTACGTAGCAGGCTACGTAGCAAAGAAGTGTGTGCTGAAAACAAAGTGTTGCACCTGCATTGATAAACCGGTACCTGCTGCTTCTGACGGAAAGTCTCTGAATACAGCAACATTCAAAGCAAAGCTTGCGATTTTGGTGGCCTTCTCTATCCATCAGTGTATCTTTTTAAGTTCATTACTAGCCTGGAAGAGATTTTCACAGGCTGTTTTAGCACATGCGAGCTCCACCACGGCAGCATTATCCCTTTCGAATGTCACGTACACATTTGTGTATATTGGCTTTAGTTTCGTTTTGAAAGGCCCCATGCACTTGTCTGGCCAGTTTGACGCCTTGTACGCAATTGTGGACATTTAATCCTGCCGCCATCAGTCCAACAGCACCATCTCTGAGATTGAAAGCCAAGCACAATGCAAAACAGCAATCATGGCGTCGTCTTCAAGCGGCTGTCCAGGTAAGCCCGGCTTCTCAATTTCCATAAGGCTTACTGCGGGCAGATTAGTAATGTTTAGAGATCCTGTTGATATAACTATTTGATGCAGGAAGTTGGAATCTGTGTAAAGATGTAATAGAATCAGTATGGACCCCAATTGCATACATAGCGTGCCAGCGGCACTAAGTCTCAGCCTCTCTTGTTTTTGCCCTTCAGGTAATGCTTCAATTCCTTGTTCAACATTTTACAGGAAGAATAATCACAAGGAGTCCGCTTCCCACGCTGAACAGCTTCTCATGAAGATTTCAGCTGGCGATATCTCAGACATTGAAGACGGAAACGATGAAGATGACGATATTGTTCAGCAACATGTCGACACTGATGTTGCTGCTTGTTCGCTCGTATTGCACACCACACCTTGCATCCCATGCTTCGACTGAGGACGTGCCAGACTAGCCAGTAAAAACGAGCGTCAAATGGAAAAAGGAAAACTACCAGCCCCAGCAGGACCATCACTTTACTGACGGATTTGTCACAGATGAAAATGACACCACTCCACTTGAGTATTTTTCACGATACGTGCCTGAGTTCATCTTCACAAAGTTCAGCGAAGCCACAAACTTATATAGTGTGCAGCAGACACAAAAGAATGTGAATATATTTCGATAAATGCGGGAACGGCTAAAAATGCTGCCAGTGGTGCCCGAACTGCACGCAAACAACGGTATCCCAAAAGACACATACCTTGGGAAGTTGTCAGTATGGTAGCACTTTTATTTCATTACAAAAAAAGAGGTGAGCTGCGTCTGACACGCGGCCTTGTTGGGCGTCAGGAGGGCCTGCTCAAGTCTGTGCACGCACCGCATGAGGCCGTCGTCACCACCGCCGCTCTCAATTTTATTGCGGATCAAACGGAGCATGTCCCGCGTTGGAACTTTCCGGAGCTCATCATCCGAACTATCGTCACTTTCGCATCGGCATCCAATCACAGTGTTCACAATATCTTCGTCCCTGGTAGGGCAGACGACGGGTACGTCCGCATCTTCAAGTGCAAACGAAGAGAAGCCGTAGTCCGCCTCCTGTCCGACGAGCTCATGCGCTCGCCTGTGGAGACCGTCGCAGTCCTCTATGTCTGGGGCTTGCTCTTGTTCATCGTGCACACGACCCCTAGAAAATCCGGCGTGCGCAAAGCAATCTCCTATCTTAGCTGCCGCCAGCTCCTTCCACAAAAGGCATAGTAGCCTTTTCAACTTCTCTAATTAGTGCGACTTACACTTCCTCAGGATCTTCAGTGGAGCCATTGGAAAACGCGGGAACTGCGCGGAGAGCAAGACGCCGATCGAGCGAAGTGGAAACAGTGGAACGCGCGTGCTACCCTTTCCGTGCAAAAAAGAGGAGAGGGTGTGAAATAGTGATGTGTCGTTCGTGGACGAACCCTTCAAACTGAACTAGTCATTCGGGTGAACTGAACGAACTAGTTCAACAACAACCAAAACATTAGTTCCTCAATTCAGTTCATTGGGCCTCGACACCCACAACGCATACGCTTTGATACGCTTCCAAGTGTGACATCTGCGCCATCTAACGAACGTTTTGTAAAGCTAACAAAGCACATGCGCGCAAGAAGAAGGGCGGGAGACCACGGCGCATACGCTGTGGCCTTGAGTGGCTGTGACGCTGCGCTGAAGTGGACTGTGTGAAGGAAGAGAACTGGATGAACTAAAGAACTAAACGACGTCGCGACTCGTTTTGAAGGACTCGCAGAGCCTGCCGTTGCCTGTCAGAACTGCTGCTCGTCCACAGCGCATGCGCTTACGGAAGAGCGCGGGCGGTGCGGCGAGGCAGAGCCTCAAGTGGACATAGTGAAGGTGTGAAGGAAGAGAACTGGATGAACTAAAGAACTAAACGATGCCGCGGGACGTTTTGAAGCACTCGCAGGGTCTGCCGTTGGCCGTCAGAGAAGGTGCTAGTCCACAGCACATGCGCTTAAGAAAAAGCGCGAGGAGGGAGAGCTTCGAGTGGACTGTGTGAAGGTGTGAAGGAAGAGAACTGGATGAACTAAAGAACTAAACGATGTCGCGGGTCGTTTGGAAGTACTCGCAGCGCCTGTCAGAACTGTTACTCGTCCACGGCTCATGCGCTTAAGGAAAAGCGCGGGGAGGGAGAGCCAGCAGAGCGGCTTTGAACGCCGTATGGATTGAAGTACTGTGGGCAAGTGAACTATACGAACGGCGAACGCTGAACAAGAGTAAATCATTTAGAACTGATTGCGTTGAGATCGCTCTGAGCTCCTTCTCGCAATTGTGGACTGCTAGTGGCGCCGTTATGTTCTGACTTCTGGCTGACTGCTTGTGTGACTGGCACACCCTGGAGCGGGCACGCTATTTTTGCGGCAATACACTGCAAGCTTCCCAATTTTTCCTCCACAACGCTAGACGTTGTACTTTTCTTCAAGCTCTCTCATGCATTTGAATGAAATGAGTTGAAACTGCGGTTACTCTATCACACTTCTGTGTTCTCAAGTTCGCAGCAAGCAGACGTAAGTGATCAGAAATACACGATTGTAACATTGAACGACGGCACCTTGCATATTGATCTGTGCAATACTTTTCTCGTTAAAAATATACGTAGAAAATTAAAGCAAAATAAAAAAGCGACCTAAAAGATTACGTTTGCTATGTTGATGTTCTCGAACCTTTGGAAAACTGAATTGCAAGATCATTTTGTTGTATCTCTCTTGGTCGAGCCACTTTAAAGTTTGGGACTATATTACTTGATTGTGTTTAATTGCGAACAGGTGAACGAATGAACTATTCTTTTAGACAGTTCAGTTGAGTGAACTGAACTAAATGAATTAGTTCACAAAAATGAACTGACTTGCCCATCACTAGTGTGAAACTTTCGCCTCTTCTCTACGAGTGTAAGAACGGTCGCAGAGAACACTGCCCAGCGCCCAGCATCTCCACCGCTCCGCGAGTCCTGCGGGAGCTGGCGGCATACGGGCCGGCTCGCGCTTCGTAAAATGTGGAGTCGGGCGACAGTATGCTTCGAATGACCCGGTTAGAACTGCATGCGCTTTATACGGGGCACAGGGGAACTTCGAATAAAGTGATAATTCGAGTAAAGCGACTTCGTTGTAACGAGGGATTACTGTATTTGTTACCCGCTTAAGCTGTAGCTGCCCGCTGCCTTAATATCGGTTAATGCGTACTTTTCGCCCTGAAACAGACCGCGCAGAACAAAAAAACTAGCTCCTTCCCTACCAAGAACGAAGATTTCGAAGCAAGATGTTAACGCTCATTTGCGGAGGGCACCGATTCTCCTTTCGACAGTGCGTCATTTGAGGCGCATCGCCAGACACCACCACGAGGACATACATCCCCTCCATCAACTCCATATTCACCACAAGCACACGGAGGAACAGCAGAGCTGCCATGTGGGGAAATGCTACCACCATGTACAGAGGGACATCCCACACGTACATCTAGCCCATACCTCTACGCAGACCTGCGGAAGTTCTACTCCGAGTTCCACCCTTCACATGTAATGTTTAACGCTATAATGGCGATTTTTCGACGTCATGGACATGACGTTCCAAAAGACTGTCGTAGCTTACTCCACAGAGAAAGGAAAGCAAGTGCTGCAGAAGATGGGTCCTTCATGCATTTTGGCCTTCTTAATGGAATCAAAGGAAAGTGGAATTTGACAACTAAAATTCCCAGAGACGTACAGTTACAAGCCAATGTGGATGGTTTGCCATTATTCAAAGGATCCAGTAAATCTTCTGGCCCATATTGTGCAGGGTAACTGATTCTGAGAATGATGACCCGTTCATCGTAAGCCTATACTGCGGCACTGGAAAGCCTAAGAACGTGAACAATTTTGTACGCCCATTTCTCTATGAACTCTCTCTGCTGCTTCAAGAGGGCTTCCCTCACAAGGGTGCTCACATAACCGTGCATTTGACAGCGATAATATGTGATGCTCCAGCCAGGAGGTTTTTGAAGCAAATTAAAGGTCCGTTAATTCACTTGCACTGCCTGAACCAGCTCATGGTGGTGCTGCACTCGCCCGTTCGTTTCGCCAGTGCACCCAGGCGCCCCCTGCACTTTCGCGTTCGTTTAGAAAAAGTGCAGGCCTAGTTCACCTCCGGTGCAGCGAACTGTTGCACTTTCTCGAGAGGTAGTGCAGCAGGTGCAGCAGTTGGAAAATGGCGGCGGACAACTGTTCGCAAAGTATTGTCGTTAACCTGAATGGCGTGGAAACTTCGCTCACGCCAGTTATTAACAGCGATGGCTCCCTTCTGCACAACGGGAACAACTATTATGCCTACAAAGCACCAGGTACGTTGACGGGGAAGACATCGCAATACAGCACAATGCACAGTTAGTACGCGAATATCGACAAATACGTGTTTGTGAAAAGCTTTTTGTTTTGCCGTAGACGGAAGACCGCAATTCACTGGATACGTGGCTTGCTGTGCATTGTGCTGTTTGGCCATGTATGTCACACACGTGGCTGCCAGTGTCAGTTGCATGTTTAGTGTTTTCCTAACAACGGTAACTAGAGTTACAACAACTGTAACGCGAACAGATATTTAAAGTTACAACGACTGTATGGTGCACAGTTCAGTCATTCTCTCCAAATGCAATCTCTCCAAACATTTCATTCATCTAAATGTGTGTGCCCGCGTAAGAACGTAGTTAATATCAGCTTCAGACCTGACTGACTGCTAACTTTGCAATTTGGAATTTCGCTGGCTTCAAAATTGAAGCCTTTCTATGGAGGAGGTTGAAGGAATTCACAGCCACCTCCGTTGAGAACGTGATTCAATCAAAATGTAAATCCCCTGTCAAAACATGTTTCAATCCAAATTCAAATCCTGTTGCTGTTGTTTTTAAACAAATCCCAGATCAAATCCACACGCCTTTGGATGGAGCTAAATCCGGATTTAAATTCCCAGCATCGGTTGTGACCCTATATCCACTGCGTTTTCTGCATTCCTAACTGTAGATGGGACCGTCCTCTGTGTCCTTTTCACGGGCACTAAGCAGGCTGCGTACATGTCCACCCCGACGATACCTGTGCAGGCTGCAGCTGCACCTCCAAGTAGTGAAGAGCAAGGGTCTTCCCATGGAGCAACAGAATCAGAGCTGTGGACAGCACCAAAGACCCGGTTTCTGATAGGAAACTACAAGGAACTCAAAGAGCTAGTTGGAAAAAAGGGTGGATTCCGGTAAGTGCCACACTATCTCAGTAGGGGCAAATCAGTAGGGGCTGTTTTTTCTTTAAATTGGAGGTAAATAAACTGGTCAATAACTTAATGTCAAAAATTCATGCAAATATCAGCTGAATTATTACCATCAGAGCGAATTTAGTGAGAAATTGGGCTTTATAGGAGATATGCGAAATGAAGCGCCCTCTCTTGCCCGTTAGCGGAAACGCGCTCGCGCCATTTTCGTCGAGGCGATGCTTGGAAAGCATGGCCCCGCTGTTCCGTGTACACGGTTTGCGTTGCCCCTGAGTAAGTTTGACTGAATAGTGGCAGCTAAAAAGGGCTTCTGTTGTCATCCTATGTGTAAGCGCCTCATGTACCACTGCGTTAGTAAAAGTTTGTTGTGCAGCAAGGCAGCAGCATAGTGTAAACGACAATGCAAGCTTTTCGTTCTGCTTAGTAAAGAATCGTCTGATTACCACAACTTTTTGTCGTGAAAAGGACTGCGTACGTCGAAACTCTGAAGAACAAAACACAATGTTATTTAGTAATGATGAAGGTGTCACCGCACTGCTGCGCGAAACTGTAGCAGAGAGGAATAAAACGACAAAAGGGTGCGTATTCATGAATCGCTGTGCACTAGGAATGAACTGAGCACTAGGAAGAAAATGACATGAAGAAAAAACCTGAAATAGTATCCTGTAGTTGAGGCTACTATCGGACCAGACTAAGGCTTAACGAGTAAAGCTTAACATTCTCGATCATTCAGAATTAATACGAGTATGCAGTCACTTTAGAATCGGACATTTGCCGCTCGTTTATGCACCAATGATGCAGAACCTGAGATGCAGACAAATAATGTTACATGAGTGATCCTGATTTGACTCTTTTTGTAAAATTACTGAACTTATGGTGAATTATATCATAACCCGCAGGTGAATTGTCAAATGTGATAGATTGGAATGTTGTTTTGCATATGTACCTAGTGCGCATTACTCCAAATAAGCATGTGCACAATAATTTGCGGTCTCTACATCTGTTCTCTACTGTGTTCCAGTTTCTCGTGCACAAGGGAAAGTAAGAAAAGAAATTAGTCAAGCCACTAAATAGGCCAGAACGCGAGAATAGGACATTATCTATGAATATTTGCTTTTAAATCTTATCTGTGTTTGTGTGTGTGTTAAGGAAGATCACTTGTTGTAGTTGAACTACGTAGGATAAAACCACTCTTATTACAGGTTCAGAATCATGGCATTTATGTTGATCAAATATTGATTTATTAAATAACAAATAAATGTTGGTCATGAAGTCACATGCTCCACAAACGGGTCAAGTCGTGGCTTAAGGAGAGCAAGCAGCAATGATAGAACCAGATACCTTCCAGCATCTAAATCTGAAACTTAACTTAGTACTATACCGTCTAATTATATATCACAACTACCAAATGCAGCAGCACTACAACCGTGGCGTGGTTACCACAATCTCAAAACATTAAGAAAGAATTTGCCCGGCACGGTGCGGCAAATGGTATGAAAAACTCCTGCATCAAAATATTCCCTTTTATAAGACCAGTATCTCATTTAATCTTACCATCACAATATCAGCTAAAACTGAAAAGTGAAGTATTGCAGAAAACAAAGTAAATGCAAATGCCGAACGTCGATGATAAATGCCGTGTGAGATCTCGCTGAAAATGGAATCGATCGCAAAACTGTAGGACTATTTCTGCTGCTGAGACTAGAGTTCTGAACAGTTTGTCATTCGTACATTCCGCCGAAATGTTCTGTACTCCACCGAGAAGCCGTGCTTCAAAAATTGCGGCCGTGGATTCCTCTTTAGCGGAATCTCCTCAAGCCGCGCTGCAGCTCGTGAGAGATCCGCCTTAGCCATGGCGGTCGGGAGCGGCGCACTCGACAGATGGCGCTATTTCGCATATCTCCTATTGCAGAATAAACGTTCCGTTTTAGTGTTTATCCACCGTGTCAGCAGTAGAGGTCAACCGTGTATTTTGTGAAAAACTAAAATGTCACTGCCTTGAACAACAACAACTTTATTTGCGACCTTGGAGAATGGGGAGTTTCATCGCCACAGGCGATACTCTACCCCAATGCTGGATGGAATGGGGGGAATAAAATAAGGAGCCCCTTCACAATAACGATCGAAATCCGATGGTGTCCAGGAATGTCAGAAGAGCTTTGAGCGCAGAGCGTTGCTGGGCTGGATTGGGCCAGGGACCAAGCAATTTCGATAGGGAGAAAGGGCGAGAGCCCAGCTGACGACGAGACTCTGAGAGTGTGGTTCGGGAAGGTTCGTAGTGAGGGCAATGAAGAAGAATATGCTCCAGATCCTCAAGAGCACCACAGCGGCAGCAGGTGGGAGAGTCAACTTGTCTCAAGCGGTAACGCCACTGAGCTGTAAAGGCCACATCGATGCGCATTCGGTGGATTAATGCAGCATCTTGACGAGAGGCGTTTCGTGGCATGCGGAAAGTGAGCGTGGGATCAACTCTGTTCAACATAGAGGGGGGAAGAATGTCAGTTGTCCGTTGGCGGGAAGCCAGGGGTGTCACTAGGCGTTGCAGAATTGAACGGCGGTCTCCTCTCAGCAGAAAATACGGGTCCGTTTTCGATACGAGAGTGCTGCTTCTGCGGCGCGGTCGGCCTGCTCATTCCCCACGACACCACAATGGGCTGGAACCCACTGGAGAATAGTGTGGTAAGCCATTAACACGTCTGTGACTAGGGGTGCGGATGGGCCTCGTATGCCGGAATTTTCAATTGCTTGAAGTGCAGATTTGAAGTCTGTAAAGACTGCCCATTCCCGGGGTGTAAAATCAGTAATGTGTTGTAGAAAGAAAAGGATGGCATAGAGTTCCGCAGCTGTGGAGGCACTGCCTTGAGAGGCCTAGCTTAGATGCAGTTTTATGAGTAGAAATCGGGTTTAACCTTAAGCAGACCCGACAATTCGGGGTGCAAATTCAGGGAAAAATCGTGTTTAACCCAAAAACGGTCTATTGATGCTGTGTTGAGGTTTCAAAGCTCACAGTCCACTCCAATTCCAGCAATCCACCAGACACCGAAGAAAGCTCCGGCACCCCGCCACCGGAACCAGAGACACCACGTAAAGCTCCTCTAGAAGGAAATGACGGAGGAAGTTGTAAGAAGAGGCGACGAAGAGACAGAACACCTTTTGACGCCCTTCTGCAAGCGTTTGAAAAAGATCAGAGGGACCGAGCAGAACGCTTTGACAGGAAAATGCTGCTGGAACGCCTTGTCTCAGCCATCGAAAAGAACACACACAATTACCCTAGAGCTTATTCATGTAGGTTATGTACATATGGAAACAGAGTTAATAAAAACAGGTTTTACAGTGCAAAAAGCAATTATTGGATGTTACAAAAGCCGAAAGGCACAGAACATACAGTGTGTCCCAGCGAAAGCAGACCAGCGCGCTTGACAAAGTGAGCGACGAAAGAAAACTGGAGGCTACCTATATGCTACTTGAGTAAGTAACAGGTGCTACATAATTAGTACAACCTGTTTCTTACTCAAGTATCGTAAATATAGCCTCCAGTTTTGTTTTGTCGCTGTGTTTGTGAAGCCCGCTGGTCCACTTTTACTGGGATACCCTGTATACAGGGTGTCTCGGTGAAATCCACGGGCTTGAAATGCAACGAAAGCGATAAAAGAAAAAATGAGTGCCACTTTTTGTTACTTGAGTAAGAAACGGGCTCTACTTGTGACGTAGTACCTGCTTCTTACTAAAGTAGCAAAAAGTACTGCTTGTTTTTTCTTTTGGTGCTCTCTTTGTATTTCAAGCCCGTGGATTTAACTGAGACACCCCGTAGAACAGAAACATTGACTGAAATGTCAGAGTTAGGATTTGGGTCTCCTTTATATTCTAGCACTGGTTCTGTGCTATTGACTTGTGCAGGCTCTCACAATACTTCAACTTGGATGTTGGTTTCCTCGTCATTTCCAACTTCTTCGTGTGTGGACACTTCTTGTTCATAAAAAAAGTCATGTTCCTGATTACAGATGTTGCGCAAAACACGTGCGCCCGTGATGGTCAAACAGCACTGCTTTATGCTAGCAGCGTCAACAAGATACAACGTCCTGAAGCGTTGCTTCAACAGGCCATACGTGTTCTCTACGGCCACTCACTGCTGTGAATGGCACTTGTTAAACCGCTTCTTCCAGGTGGGGAAGCTACCTTCATTGTCACGATACGGTGTCAGCAGCCACGGCTGGAGTGGGTATGCTGAGTCACCTAAGAGGTAGCCATTGCTGCATTTTGCTGGAGCATTTTCAAAGAGTGGGCTTTTCACGAAGCACTCTGGCATCATGTGCCGAACCCAGGAACCCAATGAAAACGTCAATAAATTGCTTCCTGTCGTCGCACACACCTTGTAGAAGGAGTGAGGGCCACTTCTTACGATTGTAGTATGACTGTGGGGACTCTGCCGGCTTGTTAATTTCAATATGACATCCGTCCACACATCCTACAGTTTTCCGTGGCCCTTTGCCCACACTGTTTGCCAGAAAGCCAGCCTTAATCCATTCTTGTTGGTCGGGCAAACAGATGACACCTGCGCTGATGCTTTGCAAAAAGTTGTGCACTCTGTACACGCACATGTGCACCGATGATTCCGAAACGTCAAAACGGTCGGCAACAGAGTACATGCTGCATTGGCTGCCGATGTAACTCAGAAGAATGAGGCAGGTTTTCTCGGCCCTGATTTGCGGTCGTCATCCAGGGCCGTCGGGAAAATAAGACGACGCACGAAAGTGAGCGACAAGCGATTAAAACGTATCTCTAGAGAGTCAAAAAAGTCGCTTGCATTCCAAGCCGAAGTAGCGACCCACGACAGTCTCATAGTACTTCGGTATCCGATTCCTGTCCTTTCTTATGAGGCTTACCGCCATCATCGTCACTAGCTCGTCGTACTCTTCGCTGTCGGAGTCCGCTAGCTCCATAGTGGCTTGAACAATTGCCGAGGTGTTCATGGCTTCTTGCTTCAGTCCACAAACAGAAGCCTCTCTGCAACAATCACGCCAGAAAAGACAAACAACTAAACATAAAACTGGGCCTCACTTATGACCAGTACCACCCGCACACAGGCCTGCACGACATTGACACTTCGACATTCGTTTTCTGGCGGCGCTGGTGTTGCACTGAGCCTGCACGGGCTCAGAACACCCCCACACTGCCGAGAACTGGTTCAAGCAGTGCAGCCCTAATCGAACGGACCTTAAGTCATACCGGTTACTATGCTTGTGAGAAGTGTACGCAGAAAGGAGTGTACAACAACAGAAGAGTAACTTTCCCGGAACTGAACGCACCGAAACGTGACAACCTATCCTTTCGCAATCAAGACCAGCCGGAACATCACACAGGAGAATCGCCTTTTTTGTCACTGGATTGCGACATCATTGAACTATTCCCAGCAGACTATATGCATCTTGTTTGTTTAGGTGTCATGCGTAAGCTTCTTGTCATCTGGGTTCAAGTAATCCGTCCACACTGCCTAAGTGCAAGTCAGCATGCCTTGCTCAGCAACCAAAAACTTCCCTTCCTTCTTCCAACGCAAGCCTAGAGGGGTAGAGGAACTGGACCGTTGGAAAGCAACGGAGTTCAGAACATTTTCGCTGTATCTCGGACCTGTGGTGCTCTGCCAGAATCAAATGTGGATGTGATCAACCATGCCCTCATATTTATGATTGGTGGGTTGAATTCAGGGCGGAAGCAAGTGACTGCTTATCACTTCACTGGATGGTCACTCGACGCAAGCATGTTGAAAGATCTTGTCTTCCAGTTGATTGAACTGTGCTTTAGCATATCCTTGAGAGTACTAGTCGTGACAAGCGACGTAGGCGCAGCTAACCATGCAGTGTGGCGCTGGCTCGGATTTTGGAGCCACAGATATTCAGAAACTGTCTGCTCAATTGTACACCCACATCTTGAAGGCAGGCAACTTCTCTTGAGGGCTGATCCACACATGTTCTGAAGAACATTCCTAGTCAACTGCTTCATGAGGAAACATTTGCTCTAGGAGAAGGGACAGCAAAGGATCATAACACTCCTGGGGCAACTGTTACCATAAGTGACGTTGCAGCAGTTCTTTCATATGACAGTTGCAATTACCTCAGAATAGGCTCTGAGACATCCACATCAGCAGCGGACACTTCAGTAAAATGAAAGTGAGCATTGCCGTGCAGATGTTCCGTGAGGCTCCTCCTGCAATCCGTTATTTGATAGAGCAGGGAGTTTTGCCCATGAAGCAAAAATGACAGCATGGTTTTTCGACCTTGTCTGCAGGTGGTACACCACGGCGTCATCTTGCCACCCAATGGTTGCTTTAAGCCACTTTCATGCAACAATACACAAGGAAGCACTTGAAGCCCTCCAAGTTGGGTGCACAACTTTCCGTCTAATGAATATGGGAGCTACTGCGCTCTGGAAACCATCACAGGCAGGTCGTCTAGTTTCGACCACTGTTGTTTTGCGGCTAAGAACCAAACTCTTGAACGGACAAAATTTCAAATAAGTCCTCACTGGTATGTTGAGCCAGGATTGTCTCGTGAATATATTTTCTGTGCACGGCTGAGAAAACCTATTCCAAGTGCATATGATGTGCTGTTGCACTCAAAAAGCTTTGTGCAAGCAGGCCGTTACGATAGCATACTGTACTCTCTATGTTCACTCATCATATACAACATGTTACATCCTGCTCATGGACTGGCCATTATTTTCACAGCCCAAAATCAATACTTCAGGTTGCTGGACGACAAAAATCGTGTACGAGGAAGCCTACAACTGCCAAAAAAGATTACCTGTATACTAACACAACAGAATGAATATAATAACTGCAAGGAGGAAATACCTCGTTCATTTGGGTTTCAGTTTTGAATTTGTTTGGCAACGCGACTCCAGCCGCTGTGTTAATGGTAGTTCCGACCTCTCAGAAAACACATTACTTACAAAATAAAGAAAAGCGCCGACTCAACGTAACAACTAA
This sequence comes from Ornithodoros turicata, assembly GCF_037126465.1. NCBI lineage: Eukaryota > Metazoa > Arthropoda > Arachnida > Ixodida > Argasidae > Ornithodoros > Ornithodoros turicata. The sequence goes on from NC_088201.1 coordinate 189,060,984, forward strand.
CAAGTGTTTAATAAGACGTTTCGTCAGTCATACGACAGACGTTATCAGTGCCAGACTGAATGCGAGAGTCAAAAAACAGTCGCTATTTAAGGAGACGGGAGTACAGTTCATGAAGGGAGCCACGGTTTTTGTTACAGGTTGAAGGGCTAATGCGCACTTGCCAAGACTCCAGAAGCTTTCTGGGTCCCTACCATTGTTCGTGTGCCAAGGTCACTGCATTGTTGAAGTCAAAACTATGCCCCGTGTTCCAACAAACGTCCCCAGGAAGCTGACGACGACAGTGGCGGAATCACGGCTAATTAAAAGACAACTCCCTTTCAGCCCACGCTTCCCTCACCGTAGAGGAGATAATGATTCTCCTTCGATTTTATCTCAACCAGACACGCTTCACCTTATACGATAGGGTGTACCATCTAATCAAAGGCTGCCCCATGGGCAGCCTGGTCTCGGTAATGTCGCTTGGGCCTGGAAATTTAGAAATAATTCTGGCTTGGGCCAAGCCGGGGCCAGGCGTGAATTAATTGGGCCCTGCCAGGGAGGGCACATCAAACAGAAACTGGGCTTGGCCGGACCTGGGTCTAAGAATACAACTGTGCAGTGCTGTAGTACAGGCTTCACTCTACTCATTTCCACTGAAAACTGTCAGCGCGCCTTCCTTGAAAACAAATTTTCACACTGTGCTGTGATCAGGATCTAGACACGTGTGTGATCCATGCTTAGGGTCGGACTTTTTCGGGTTTTATTTTTGCCAAAATTCTGGGGGGGAAATCGGTTTTTTTTGTGAACAAGGAAACATGGTGAAATCGGGCGAAATATGTTTATTCGGGTACTTTTCGGGTGAAAAAAAACAACAAAAAACATTATCTTTACAAATTGCCAAAACTAAAAAACGTCAGAGTAAATGGGTAACACCCAAACAGCTGCGCGCAAGACTCTTTATTTATTACAAATTTTTGTAATGCTGCTGTTGTGTGGGTGGTTACAAATGAAAGGCTCAATGCAGTATGCAAAAAAAAGTTGTGAAAGACAAAATCCTTTTACAGTAATGATGCTCCACTGCAAGTCCACTATTGCACATTAACTTTTTGCAACTTATAGTGATAACAAAACCACTGATAAGGTATTCAGCAGCTGTTGACCAGTAATATCAGCTGGGTCTTCAGATGTTCGTGATCCATCACAGTTCTTTGTGGCGTCTGCATGTACCGCATCCTGCTGAAGCTTCGTTCCACATCACAGCTTCCATTTGGGATGCCAAGTAACGACAGAGCTGCAGATGCAAGGGTTGGATACCTAGATGATGCAGACTTCCAATAGTTGAGCACTACGAAGTCATCATTTGTCGGAGGGTCTTCCAGCATATATTGTTCAAACTCAGACTTGAGCTGATCGCCACAATCTGTTACCAGGCAAAACAGTTCTTTGTAGGAATCAAAGCCCCTCGTCATAGATGCTGTGAAGGCCTTGTCTAACACGGCAGCCTTTCGCCACATTTCCAACTGGGATGGCATTTCTGCAGTGCCCGATAGGTTCCTGCTTGTGGTATCTTTCCACTTGTTCAGGATGTGGTTGCAAAATGTATGGCAAGCTGCCTTGACAGTGGTTCTCACATCCTTCGGCAACATTCCCAGCACGAGGCGGGCCTTGTCACTGGTGCCAATGTTGGCTTTAATGCCAGCAAGGACTTCCTGAAGTCTTACATTGGCAAGATGGTTGTACTGTGAGAGCAACACCTCCCCACTCTCCAGCTCTCGTTGAATTTTTGTTATGGGTTCCAGCACTTCAAGAACTAGGACACCTGCTCCATATAGCTCCTGCTTTTTGCCAGTCAACAGGCTTCTCAGTTTCTCCACCTTTGCGTTACCACCACTGTGTGCTTCCACAAGCTCTGTGAGGCAGTCCCACATCTCGAGTGTCACCTTCAGTGATCTGTAAAAGCTGTACCACCGCTGCGGTACGATTGCTGGTGGTTTTTTCATATCAGGGAGTGGGATGCCATTGGAGCTACACAACTTCTGGTAGTCCTGGTAGAGTCGGTTGCTGTGCTTGAATAGGGCGCCGAACTTCAAGACAACCTGCTGGAGGTCCCTAACGCATTCTGAAGCGATCGCATTTCCGACAGCGACGTGTATCAAGTGAGGCACATCCTTTATGTGCAGAATCTTTACCGCTTCCCCGTCGTTCACATCTTTCACCATCCTTTGCATGTACTGCGCAGAATCACTTGAAATCGCTATCACGTCTGTCCACGACTTGCCTAGGGATGTCAACACATCGCGAAGCACATTTGCGACGGCATATGCGTTGCATAGCTTCAGTCGCTTTACGTCAACGAGGTAGACGACCTTTTGCTGTTTCTGGTGGCTGTAGAAACAGATTAGCGTATTCACAGTCGGGTATCCCATTATATCAGGTGACTCGTCAACGATAAAACTTAATTTTGAGTCCTTGACGTCATCTTGAATGTCTTCAATGTGCTTATCGAACACCTCCAGCAGTTGTTTACGACGGAGCTGGTGGCTTGCTGGCATAGTTCTTGCAGCAGGGCAGTATTTCCGGACAAATTCGCCGAGTGGTCCATCAGCGTGTTCACGGCTGATTCCGCTTTTCGCTATCGCGAGCACGAACTCGTTGATGGCTCCTTCTGAACTTTTCTCCCTGTCCAGCTGGCGATAGCAGACATCAAATAGTGTCTGCTCTCCATCAACTTTCCTTTTGAGCGTGCCATGCCTTGCGGATGCGAGGTGTTCCTTAATCCTATCATAGGGCTTCTTTGACGGATCTGATGGAAGCACTAAATGGCAGAACCGGCAGGCGAGCACATCTTCGCCGTCACCTTTCTTCACGATCTTTAAGTCCTCGTACTGCGCTGTCCAGTCTTCAAGACTCTTTCTTTTCCGGCCCATGACACGAAGAATGAAACGCCGCACAGAAACGAAACTACGCCCTACCGAACGCGCGCGTCTCCTCCGCACAATAAAACAAAAAACAAAACAGAGCCCGCGCTACGACGCACATGCGCAATGAAGGCGTTTTCGGCGCCAAGGCGGCGCTTGCTTCTGCCACTGTTTCCGAGGACTGCTGCGCGATGGCGGGTCCTGACCGGTAGTTTTCGGGTTAAACCCGATTGCCTAGTGAGTCATTCGGGGGGTAAATTCGGGTGATATCGGGTTTTACCCGAAAAAGTCCGACTCTATCCATGCTTAATACCACGTGACCACTACTTCGAGCAGCTTGGAGAAACAAGAAGAGAGCTATGTCACAGCAAAAAAATGGCCCAAGAGATTCAACTACAGCAGGCGATAGCAAGCACAACTGGCCTCAGAAGTGACAGGAGATGAATTCCTAGACAGTCTCTCTGTGCTGGCACCACTAATAAACATGTGGGAAAGACAACAAAAAGTGGAACATGTAGATGTTCTGAAACCAGAGCATGTCACGAGTTGTACAGCACACTGTATGCCACTGCTTATGAACATGCTCTCAGTGTGGACTTTTCGTGGCAGAGCTAGCAACTGTCCTTACTGAGATATCTTTGTTTCTGCCAAGAAACTCGAGCAAATAAATATGCAGAGGCTTTACAATGATATGTCCATTGTATCTTTAATGGAAGGAGGACCAGTGACGCTCACCAAAAATCCCCCAGGAGGACCTGCAAAGAACCCCAGAACAGAAGAAAAGAACCTAGAAAGTAGAAGCCCTGCCCCTTAAGATTTGCAGAGCTTCCAAAGACAACCAGGCAGTTCAATATGCTAGAATGGCAACTGGAAATGCATTCCCCTGACAGGGAATAGGAACAGATGTTACGCGTTTTCTGCTGCACGTCTAATGCGTACTTCCATGTGCATCTTGGGAGTTTCGAGTGCTCATATGTCACTGAGTGTAGTTACATTATCTCCTAATTTAGTTGCAGTAGCGCATACATTCCATGAGCTGTAACGATGTTCCAGACGATTGAGTGGTACCTGCCTGTTTCCAAAATGGTTACTCTTCTTGGGTATGATCATGTATGTAGTACACGTAGCACTCATATTCCTTGTTTTGAAGTGTTCTCATAAAATGATTGATTATTTTCGGCTGCATTTCAACTGTTTGAGGAAAAGCAGCAGCAGAATGCGGCTATTTTGTGGCACCAGTATGCTATATTGGTACTCTTGTAGAACATATATTTTATCGTGACACATGCGTCTGTGTCACAAAATGTGTGTTTTCAAACTGCTAGGCACTGTTTAGTACCAATGCTTGTAATGAGTGTACTTACCTGTGGCTGCCCATACTGTCCTGAACACCAATGATGATCGGGGAGTCCTCCCCGCCTGTGCCATAACAGACGGTGGCTGGACATCACCTCCACATCCTGTAAATAGGAGCCACCTTCATTGTGTTGGAGGCACAAGGGCCACAAATAACCCTGCAAAAACTTGATGATGAAAGGATTTCACATTTGTGGGCTTATAGCAAACTGGTACACGTGTAGAGGTTCGTTCAGCGTGGAGCGGAGCAAGAACTGGACAACTACATGGTGCGAAGGTTTGCAGCAGACTGGTTTAATGCGTGCATTGTTAAGGCTGAACAGACTTGTGCATAACGCGTTACTAGTAATTGAGTTACTTGTAATCAATTACTTTTTCTGAGCAATTTTTCGAATAATCAGTTACTTTACTGTCAAAGTAATGTTTCGAGTAATCAATTACTTTTCTGAGTAATCGATTACTCAGTAATTGATTACTTTTCCGGCAGGTATTAGCTTATCTTTTAGATGTTCTGCCCCAAGTCAAGCCCCTGTTGCTGTCAGCCTTTGTTGGGCTGTTGCTGTTCTACTATAGCAAGCGGAGGTCATTGTAATGACGTTCTGGAATTTCAGGGTCTCTCTCTCTAATCCCTTCCTACACCAGTGTGATGGTACCTGAAGATTTGGAGGTTTATTGAGTCATGGAGAAGTTCCACGCAATGCTCTTCCACAATCAGGTCAACGTCTTCCCTTGTGATAAATACAGTACACATACAGATCTCCTTATCCTAGGCGTTTTTGTTTTTGTTGTTATCTCAGCTATTCCACTGTTGAACCTTTCCTTGTTTGTTCTTTTTTTTCTGAGGCACACAAATTACTTTCTTCGAGTAACGGGCACAAGTCTGAGGCTGAACCACGTGGCACGAAAAACTATCCAAAAACAGCACAAACCGAAATTGAGACCGAACTCTTTCTGTGCATCACCGCATGCTACTAAATAGCGAGCCAAATTTAGGCCGAGGACTTCTGACGTTGGGGCACATCGCCCTTCAACCATCCAGCTCAATGAGATAATCCCTGCAGTCGTGGGGATAGAAGTCGCACACAGGGCAACAACAGCCCATCCAATTGCTACGTCATCGTTGCTATGGGTCTCCTTCCGGCTGAATAAACATTGGATGCTGCCTACTTTTTCGGTTCGTGTAACTTCCCATTTCGGAGGAGAAATCTGTCTGGGCCACATCGGGCCAAATCCGGCCCGCAATTCTGTCTTCAGAAAACGTTTGGTCCTGAATTCGGTTTAGAAAGAACACTTTTCGGGCCATGCGGTTCACGCTTTATAATCGTGCACCCAGCATCATCGTGGTTGCCGATAGGGTGCACTACATTACATTAGGGTTACATTGAAACAGATTTTTCATTCCAAATGACATTTTTGCTCAGAGGTGGTGCACAAGTAGTTGATTACCGAGCAATGTGAAGGTTCTTGAAACCCAGGTAACACATGTGCTCACTGTATGCGCAAGCCTCCTTCACTTCTCACATTCAAAATTGCTTGGTCCCTGGCCAAATCCAGCCCACCAATGCTCTGCCCTGAAAGCTCTTTTGACCTCATTGGACACCATAGGACTTTAATATAGGACACAATAATACTTTAAAATATGACATAGTAAAATCTTTATTGGGAAGGGGCTTGTTATTTCATTTCCCACATCACTACCAGCAATGAGGTAGGGGTTCTTTGTTTTCGGGTTAAATCCGATTTTTCACGATAGTCCCCCCCTCTCTCATATGCAGCAAGAAGGGTTGCGAGAAGACGTTTTCCTATTGCCATCTAAGCTCTGGGATTGTTGTGAGCACTGTGGGTGGCGCACACTGAGGACAGTCACTATCTCCTCCCATGCTGCCTTCTTGTCCTGCTTCGTGATGCAGGCACTGAATTCTTCTCAGAGTACATTATATGTCGCCTCTGCGTGATTGCCTGCAAAAATTACAGCGAGTCAGCTAGCTCACAGCAGTCAGCTGAGCACAGTATTTTTGTCGCGTACTTCATCGGCACTTGGCTGCAGCTGCAGCTACAGTAGAGTTCCAGTGTTTTTGTAGTTCGTTATACAGCGAGCGTTCGTTGTTTCTCCTAGGATTCTGTGTCCATAGTTAGATACAATCTTGTCTCCATACAAAATTAAAACATAGTCCATGGTAAAGTATACAAATATGCTTGCAAATTTTGCAATTTGCTCGCAAAAGCTCATCCGCGAATTGGCAACATGCGCTGTGTATGATGTCACGGCCAGTTCGCCTCGGAAGCAGGTCGTAGCAGCTGCCTTTTACACCTGTGGTTAACATATATTTTTGCTACTTGAACCAGTTCCTACTTCATATTTCACAGACTGAATGCGTTAGTACACAGGAATTAATGGATAATGATCGTATGCTCGTTAAATAACCTTTCACGGTCCCTTTAATCCATTTGGACAGAGACATTCGAGTTGTATTGTATATTCATGTTTTGAATTCTTCTTTGGCATCCTGGATGGCGGACAATGGTTGAGTTCCCATCAACTTAATTTCTTTTTGTAGAGTTTGGAGTTTGACGCCATGGTCGTAAAATGACGTCAAGAATGCGCGGTTTCACAAAGTCCAGGAACTACACCATTAAACAAAGGAAAGATCACCAACCTCTGAAAAACTGTGAAAGGTGAAGCTCGTGTCAATGTAGGTGTCCTAGCACAGGTGAGTGGGCACAAAATTATGTGCAGTGACTGGCGATGTTGCTTTCAGCTCCTTCAGAGCCCACTGAGTGACATCTTCATGTTCTGGCTGGCCTGTGTTGATGCAATGAGTCAGGTCTGATGACTTGTTGAGCAGGATTCTGTGAAAGATCCATTGTGGTTATGGTCAATGCGGATAGCACAATAAGCATGGCTGCGACCAAGCGACCAATCTCTATCAGAGATAAATTGTAAATAAATTAACACTCGCAGCATGGACTAAAACAGGGTTGAAGAGTTGCCACTCCGGGTTGGAATGATTTTGGAATCATTCCAGATTTATCAGAGCCCGGAATGGAATTGGAATCGCAGAAACTGTCCGGAAAATGGAATTATGCTTTTGTTTCACAGGCGGGACGGAATTGGAATATAATGGTCTGGGTGCCACACTGTCAAGGGCAATGGTTTGGCTTGGTTTTAAGAAAAAATAAAATGGAGATTTTGGCTTCACTAGTGTGAGGCCCGCGACCCCACATCACTTGCACCAGTTACTTTAGTGGAAAACTCCCGTAATGATGATGCCAATAAAGAGGAGGAGGAGGGTGAAAATAACCTTGTCTTTGTGCTTTTTCCGTGCTGGGTAATTCCAATCTCCTCTATAGCACTGCTGGGCTACCTAGTATGGTTACTGGTGCTAAATTCTTTCATTGGTGGAATTAAAGGAATGGAATGGGGTTGCCCAGTCATTCCAGGAGTGGGAATTGACCATACCTTTTCATTCCGAGGAATTGAAAGGAATTGAATTATCACAAATCGTCATTCTTTGGAATGGAATTGGAATGCGTGATCCCATTCCGCAACCCTGGACTAAAAGCACTCGATGTATGCCTGATGCGTGAGCCGAAGAAATAGTGTGTAACATAATTTGAAGCGAACTTGTTTTTGCATTTTAGTGTCCCTTTAACGAGAGATGGCAATGGTACTTGTGACAGCCGCTGATAACCTAGAAACTTCCACGAGAGATCTGGATGATAGCATTGGAGATAAAAGAACAGCGAGCGCTCTGGAAAAGTGAGGGATTCATTCGTGTGGCCGTCACCCTGTCAGACTGTCACCTAGGTGTGGATCCGGGAAGTGGTCCGGACGGCAAGCAGGTTCTGATGTAAGCCAATGAACCTTGTTCTTCGTTCCGTAATTGCTGTGTTTGTGTTCTTTGGGGTTACGGTGTGTTGGCTATTCAACCACCCCGGGTTTCAGGGTTGAGGTTCCCACACACTCGAGTACTTCCGCGGGAGCACGTTTTCGCACAAGAAGTGATTGTGGAGAAGCAGGGGCCTCACCAGTGATGAAACACCACAGAGATTCTTCGAAAGCGACAATTATGAGGATTGTGATGACGCAGAATGTACGAGAGATGATGAATTCGAGTATAGGGATAAGGATAGAGGCATTGAGACGTCCGATCCTAACATTTCAGTGGTGCCTTTCCACAGACTTCCACCGCACCTGTGTAGGTTGGTTCTTCTGCCTGTGTCCTTTAAAGGAGCAGTCTAGAGGCCCACAACTTTGTTTCTGGTCAGTATGGAATGTTAGGCGGCCGAACACAGTTTTCCCACAATTAGTGCAACCCTAGCGAAATTGGGACGCCTGCAATAGCTCCCCGAACCTCCCGTGCACGAAACACCCTCCTTCGCCTTCATAATAGGCACGTGATGAGCGCCACCACGCGCGTCACTATGTGACGCAAGTGGTGAGGACGCTCCTCATTGGACCTGGGATCACATGATCGAGGTGAGCAACATCGCGCAGGTCGGAGCGTCTGCTACCGTTTCGGAGACACCATGTGTTCTCCAGCTACGTGATGTCAGAAACGGAGGGCTTGAAGGCTGTCTACGACACAACCACGATTTTTTGGGACCGCAGACACCACGGGAAGAACGAGTTGTGCAGCCCGAAATTAACTGCGCTTGTACAGCGAAAACCCTGTGCTTCCCGACAGTGTGAAGCCTTGTAGCAGCAGCGTCATAATCATCACCAGCACCGCCATCGGTTACGCGCAGCACTGCGCGTGACCCGAGCTTTCGTTTTCGGTTCATCGCCATTAACCGTCATTAAACCCATCAACCTCAGTAGAGCCTGGTCGCCTCATTTCTCGCTCTACAACTGGTGACCCGGACGTGAACCAACGTTCCACCATCATGAACGGCGACCAACACTCCACCAGCTCTTCGCCTCCCAGCCGGCCACCGCCACTTCCACCGCTTGAGGCTTCTGTGGCACCGCTCCGCCTGCCGCCTTTCTACATCTCCGACCCTCAGCTGTGGTTTGCGCAGGCGGAGGTTCTCTTCGATGGACGCCGCGTCACTTCTCAAGCCTCAAGGTTTGGCTATGCCATCGCAAACCTTCCTCCCGAAGCTGCGGCGGAAGTCCGCGACCTAATCATCCGCCCTCACCCCGAATTACCCTACGACACCCTAAGGGACGAGTTAATTCGCCGCACGTCTGCCGCCCTGGCCCCCCGCACCTCCCCTCCACCGGTGGACGTTGCAATCAATGCCATCAGCACGTCGCTCCAGCAACTCCAGACTACGGTGGCGGCCCTGGTGAACCGGGTGGACGCCATTCCCCCGCAGCGACCACGTTCCCCTCGGCGCCCGTTTTGCCGTCGCTGCTCGCCATCCCGTCAACGGTCTCCTTCGCCCTCTCAGCACCACTTCTGCTGGTATCATCGAAAATTCGGCGATGCCGCAAGGAACTGCCAGGCCCCTTGCTCGTGGCCGGGAAACGCTCCCCCCAACCATTAACGGCTGGCATGGCTGGGGGCGACAACAGCCGGCTCTTCCGGATCACGGACCGCGTGTCCGGTTGTCGCTTCCTGGTGGACACCGGGGCTGACGTGAGCGTCGTTCCACCAACCCCCGCAGAAAAACGACACCGACAACCAGACTTGACTTTGCAGGCAGTCAACAAGTCCACCATCTCAACTTACGGTCAACGCTCCGTCACCCTTGACCTCGGCCTGCGCAGAGTATTTCGTTGGGTTTTTACCATCGCCGACCTCCCCTTCGCAATCCTTGGCGCCGACTTCCTCCACCATTTCGACCTTCTTGTGGATATTAGACGCCAGCGCCTCGTCGACAACACTACTTCTTTGCACGTTTATGGAGCTCCAGCGCATATAGCCGCCATTAGTCCCACCATACGGCTACCGTTGCCCACTGCTTTCGCCGACATTGTCACGGAGTTCCCCGCTGTCCTGCGCCAATCGCACGCCTCTTGCCCACCTCGACACAGCGTCACTCACCACATCGTGACACGGGGCCCCCCTGTCTTCGCTCGCCCCAGACGGCTGGCTCCGGAGCGCCTCGTCATTGCCAAGAGGGAATTTGAGCACATGCTCGAACTGGGGATCATTCGGCCTTCCTCCAGTCCGTGGTCTTCCGCTCTCCACATGGTGCCCAAAGCAACACCTGGTGATTGGCGCCCATGTGGGGACTACCGTGCACTCAACATCGTCACGGTACCGGACAGATACCCGCTTCCCCATATTCAGGACTTCACCGCGAATCTTGACGGAGCGACCATCTTCTCCAAGATAGACCTCATCAAAGCCTATCACCAAATTCCCGTCCATCCCCCTGACATCCCGAAGACTGCTATAACCACCCCTTTTGGCCTCTTTGAATACGTGCGGATGCCCTTTGGCCTGCGTAATGCTGCGCAGACATTCCAACGATTCATCAACGAAGTGCTCCGCGGCCTGGACTTCGCATTCGCATACATGGATGACATCCTCGTCGCAAGTCCATCTCCGGAGGCTCATCGCGCCCATCTGCGCGCCCTGTTCTCGCGCCTGGAGGACTACGGAGTCTCCATCAATGCCGCGAAGTGCGAGTTTGGCGTTACCACCCTTACCTTCCTGGGACACACCATCACCCCGCAAGGCATCCGGCCACTCGCATCCAAGGTCCAGGCCATCCGAGACTTTCCTGCCCCCACTTCTCGCAAAGGACTTCGTTCATTCCTCGGCCTCGTGACTTTCTACCGACGTTTTGTGCCTCGCTGTGCTGCCTTGCTCCAGCCTCTCTACGCAGCTCTCGGCGCTGACCATCCGAAAGAGGCCCGTGCTGCCACTCTGGAGTGGACACCGGCAGCAGAACGCGCGTTCGAAGAGGTCAAGCAGGCCCTAGCAGATGCTGTGCTGCTCCACCATCCTCGTCCTGACGCCGAGACAGCGTTGTTCGTCGACGCCTCCACTGCTGCTGTCGGCGCAGTCTTGCAGCAGCGTCAGGATGGCCACTGGAAACCTCTCGGTTTCTTTTCCCAACGCCTCTCGCCAGCCGAAACACGCTACAGCACCTTCGGGCGTGAGCTCCTCGCCGCCTACCTGGCATGCAGACACTACCGCCATTTTCTCGAGGGCCGCCCGTTTGTGCTGTACACCGACCACAAGCCTCTCATGTTCGCCCTGCGATCGGCCTCCCTCAACCACTCGCCTCGTGAAACCCGCCACATGTGCTACCTCTTGGAGTTCACGACCGATGTGCGACACGTCGCAGGCGAAGACAATGCCGCTGCCGACGCACTCTCGCGGCCGGACGTCAATGCTCTCCATCCGCCCCCCGCGGTCGATTTGGACGGCATCGCCCAGGCGCAACACGCTGATCAAGATCTCGCCGCCCTTCGTTCATCCCCCGCCTCATCCACCACTTTTCGGGAGATCTCGCTCCCCGGGTCGACGGCAAGTCTATGGTGCGACACCTCTACTGGTACCCCGCGCCCTTTCCTTCCCCTGGCCTTCCGCCGGCATGTTTTCAACGCCCTCCACTCACTGTCCCACCCTGGCGTGCGCGGCACGCAAAAGATCGTCGCAGAGCGCTACATATGGCCTCGCATGAATGCCGATGTCCGTGACTGGGCGCGGGCCTGCCTTGCCTGCCAGCGGTCTAAAATCTACCGCCACACCATCTCGCCTCCATCGCGGTTCCTTCCACCAGATGCACGTTTCGACCAGGTCCACATAGACTTGGTCGGCCCGCTTCCTCTGGCCAAAGGCTACCGCTACCTGCTCTCGTGCATCGACCGCTTTACCCGCTGGCCGGAGGTAACGCCGATCCCTGACATCACGGCAGAGACGGTGGCCCACGCATTCCTCTTCTCCTGGGTTTCCCGATTCGGCGTCCCGTCCACTGTAACCACGGACAGAGGACGCCAGTTTGAATCGGCCCTCTTCGGTCACCTGTGCAGCGCCCTCGGAACCCATCACATCCGAACCACGGCCTACCATCCGGCTGCCAACGGCCTGGTCGAGCGCCTTCATCGGCAGCTCAAGGTGTCCCTCCGCGCCACTGACCACGGCGACACAACCTGGCCCGAGCGTCTACCCTTCGTCCTGCTTGGCCTTCGCGCCGCGATCCGCCAGGATGACTGCAGCGCGGCCCACATGGTCTACGGCTGCCCGCTCCGCCTTCCCGGAGCATTCTTCAGCCCATCGGCCCCGCTCGTCCACGACCCTTCCTCCTACATCGACCGTCTCCGCCAGCTCTTCCGGGACCTCAAGCCCACGCCTACCCGCTCCGCTCCCGCAACACGCGTGTTCGTGAGCCCCGACCTTAATCAAGCCACCCACGTCTTCGTCCGCCGGGACTCTGTGCGCTCCAGCTTGCAGCCTCCCTATGACGGCCCCTACAGGGTCATCTCGCGAGCCGCGAAGTTTTTCCGCCTCGATCTTCCGCGGGGACCTGACACTGTGGCCATCGACAGGCTCAAGCCCGCATTCCTGGAGTCTGCACCTCTGGTATCGCCCGACCCGCCCTCCCTACGTCCGTGCTCAGCTCCTGTCTCCAGCATTCCTCCCCCTCCACGTCGAGTGCATTGGGCGCCGCAGCTCGCACACTACGAGCCGCCCGCCGCCTCGGGTCCGGCTCCTGCGCTCCTTGGCCTCGGCGCCCGACCTTTCCGCCAACCTCGGCCCTCCTCGCCAGCCTTGTCATCCGCCACGGGGGGGAGCCCTGTAGCAGCAGCGTCATAATCATCACCAGCACCGCCATCGGTTACGCGCAGCACTGCGCGTGACCCGAGCTTTCGTTTTCGGTTCATCGCCATTAACCGTCATTAAACCCATCAACCTCAGTAGAGCCTGGTCGCCTCATTTCTCGCTCTACAACCTGTTTGACCGTTTTCACCGCGCAGTTGGTTCAGTGGCTAACAGGTGGCACCACAATACCGCCGTCATCGCTTGCTTTCTGCTACTGTGAATTCTGAGATTGCACAGAAGCCACGGATATATTACTCTTGTGATCATAATCTTATTTTCTCAGGCTGCATATATGCTTTGCTGTTTTTAGAAAACGTGACATAAACCGTATAACGAATAGAAGTCAACAAGAAACAGCTCGCAATGTTCGTAGCAGACAGTTTTTCCTGCGAACAAATGAGGGGCTCTCTACCACCAACGTCACAGTAGAGTGGGTGTGGTCTGCAGTTAGAGCGCTCCGGCCTGTCACCGCGGCAGCGATTTTCCAAATTAATTGCACCATGGTGAAACAACTTTGGACAGAAATATTTTGTGGGAATGCTTTTCACATACTGCTTTACAAGATGACAGCAGTTTTTGGCCATGTTAGATACCGCTTTAATGCTCCTTTAAGTTATATCGGAACAAGAATGTCCTCTGAGTGTCTCACATTAGCCTAAGTCTGGGGAGCAAAATAAAGCAAAAATTATTCTCCCGCATCTTGTCGTGAAAGTAAGAAACAATCAAAGGCAAAACCGTGTTACTTTTAAACTTGCAATGTCAGAGATTTATGCGTTGGTTTTGGTACTTATTTTGAAATATTGCAGACGCTACGCTTGTTCCGGCGGGAATTTGTTAGAATCATTAGTCGCATTTAAATGCTGTACTTTTACAGCGATTATAACGAAACAATCTGTGATTCCTGTGCCTCTTCTTTGTAACGAGGTTCGACTATATTACATCCACACGTGTGTGTGTGGGGGGGGGGGCTGCGTAGGGAATGATGTTCTTGGGGTTTTCTCGTCAAAGTGACAAAAATCAGAAGAAACTCGCTTGGTCATATTAACAAGTATAGACTGTATTTCACAACCCGTTCAACCAACAAGAAAATCTCCAAGACCAGCAAACACTGCTTTACCCGATGAACCGAACATCACGGTCAGTACCAGGGTTGCAGAATGGGATGACCCATTCCATTCCCTTTCCGAGCAACGAACATTTGTGATAATTCCATTCCTTTAATTCCACCAATAAGAGAACTAGGACCGGTAACCGTACTAGCTAGCCCACTAGTGCTATAGAGGAGATTGAGATTACCTAGCACGGAAAAAGGACAAAGACAAGGTTATTTCGCCTTCCTCCTCTCCGCCTTCTCTTCTCCTCCTCTTCATTGGCATTATCATTACAGGAGTTTTCCACTAAAGTGACTGGTGCAAGTGATGTGGCGTTGCGGGCCTCACACTAGTGAAGCCAAAATCTCAGTCTTATTTTTTTCTTAAAACCAAACCAAACCATCTCCCTTGACCATGTGGGAGCCAAACCATTCCATTCCAATTTCATTCCGCTCGCGAAAAAATTCCTAATGAAATTCCCATTCCATTCTGGGCTCTGGTAAATATGGAAATATTCCGGAATCATTCCAACCCTGGAGTGGCAACTCCGCAACCCTGGTCAGTTCCCTTAGGGTGGATTCACACAAGGGGACCCCAGATGGGTCAGCGGATGGCGGAAACATCAGAGCTCACATCATCAAAATGCGTGTTCTCTTTTGTCCACGGGGAACTGGGATCCCACAGCGGACTAGTTGCATTTAACCAACAAACCGTCCCCATGTTGGCTGGGGACTTGAGGACGTAGCAGCGTCTTTTGGCAGTTTCTTTTTTTTTTTTCCCTGGCAGGCTGTTGTACGGGTCTGACTGCTGAACAAGAGGGGATTTGAAGAAGCATGTAATAAAGAAAGAGGAATCATGTACGGGTCTCTACTAAGCAACGAGAAACTAAAAAAAGAAAAAAAAAGATGGTTTTGCTACGAGCAAGTGGATCTCCTAATACGATACCCACAAAGGCACTGCGTGGAAATGCACACCCTACTACGCGGCAACAACAACAACATATAAATTATGATCATGACTGTTATGATTATCATTATTATGGTTATGACACGTTTTGCATATGTCTCTTTGTCCTGTAGCTTTAGTACGTGTCCAGACTCGAGAACTGACAGTCGTCCGTTTCCTTCCCTGAAAACTCAGTGTGGTCAGAGTTCACCCTTTTCAACGAAGTGGACGTTTTATGATTCTGCAGCATGGCAACGCTGCAAGGTATACAGGGTGTCCGGTGAGAAGAAAGTGTCATTCAATTTCTAAAAATAGGTTTAGCTTCAGAAAATTATGAAACTACTTGGAATACACACACACACAGACTTTTGTCACAGTTTCAGGCCGTCTGCGTTCGCGTCACACATTAATTAAGCTAATTGAACTCGAAAATTAGCCAAGCAGAGGTAACGTTTTTCTTGATGAATTTCGGAAGCCAATGGCCATAGCATCCTATTCCAACCGAAATCACAGTCTTTTTTCAGAAGATTTGTAGAAAAATTTGTAGCCGCAAAATCGTCACTTGGCAAGGTGTGCTCCATGAAATTTACGTTTGCATAAATGCTGGCTCTGCCTTTATCGAGACAGAGTCGAAACAGCCACACCCAATCGAGGGCGCTACCGTGGCAACCGACGTTATCAGCGGCTGGGCACTGACGGTATGCACGTTGATAAGGGCGGAAAGCGTGATTATGTCCTTGTTCACATAGGAGGGAGGGTATTTGGATGGAACGAAAAGTTCCGCAAACGTAAATATCCGCAAGCGCGCCTCGCACAGGAACGGCTTTGCGACTGTCAAATCTTTGTACAAATCATCTGAAAAAACCTGTGATTTCGGTCGGAATAGTGTGTTATGGCCATTGGCTTCCGAATTCACCAAGGAAAACGTTACCTTTGCTTGGCTAATTTTCGAGTTCAATTAGCAAAATTAGCTTAATTAATGTGTGACGTGAATGCAAATGGCCTGTATCTGTGGCAAAAGTATCTGTGTGTGTATTCCAAGTTTAAGAAGTTCTGAAGAAATTTAATGGTACTTTCTCACCAGACACCCTGTATGTTTTCATCAAGACTAGCAGTTTATTTTCTATTTTCGCTGGTGCAACGGTTTCCTGCGCTGTAGAGTGTTTGAGATCAAACGTACCGCAACATACAAAACGTCTAGTTTTTCTGTTCAACCACATTGCAGGACCGCATACATCATCCCCTGTGAATGCCCAGTTGGGACCAGGGCTCCTCAGTCCACATGACTCCACCGTGACAAAGCAGATTTCACCCCCGGTCGAGTCCCTCGTGTGAACCTGGCCTTATGTCCATGTATATTACGTGCTGAGAGCCGCGCCGAGCACCAAATGGACACCTTCAGCTGCACACTGTCATTGGGTGGGATCCAAAACACGGTGTTAAGGAAGAGGTGGATTAACAGCTGGGCTCGTGCTAATCCCCCGAGCTAAGAGGGCGTGCACTATTATTCTTTTGGGTTTGTTCAGTAAACGTTTTGCTCTGGCTCCGATCGTCTGGCTCTTCCTCTACACAAATTTGGTGCCGAAACCCGGGAACCCCTGCTAGGGACTTGAGAGTGGAGGACATTCACAGGCCAGCACGATGACGGAGGCGTCACAGGAATCGACTTCGAGGGTTTTCCTCCTGCAAAAGAGGAAGTCGTTTCGGCAGAGATTGACCACTGTACTGAATGAAGCCGAGCAAGCTATGCAGGTCGTTGGAAGCTCTCAGGATCACACCACTCGTTGTGAGGTACTGCTTGAGCGCATCGTCAAATTCTCAGCCAGCCTGGATGACGTGGACAGAAAGTTGGAGTCTATGTTTACGGTCGAGGAGGTTGAAGCGGAACTTGAGAGAATGATCGACTATCAAGACCGGGTAACCACCATCACCTGCTTACTGAAGAAACATATCGTCGCGCAGTCTTTGAGAGCTGGTTCCATACTGGAGTCCAGAAATCCTGGTGAGCTGGCGCTTCCCATTGGAGAACGTAGTCGAACTGTAGGAGATAGCCGTCACAGACCGCAGTTACCGAAGTTGGAACTCCTCAAATATAATGGCAGTCAAGAGCACTGGCAGGAATTTTGGATAAGGTTCGAATCCCTGGTAGACAGCAATGCTTCCTTGTCGAACAACGAGAAGATGTCCTACCTGACAGCGGTTCTTACTGGCGAGGCTGCAGCTTCAATAAAGGGCGTCCAGCTGACGGGAGATATGTACGACACTGCGGTCAAGATGATTAAGGAAAGATTTGGAAATCCAAACATGCTGGTACAGTTTCATCTGAAGCGGTTGCTAGGTCTTCAGCTAGTACGCTTCTCCCGCAATGTTCTCGAACTGAGACGTCTTCACGACACAGTGAAGGCTCATATGAGGAGTTTAGAAGCGCTGGGTACTACCTCAAAGTCGTTTTGCTCTCTACTGTTTCCTGTTCTACAACAAGCGGTTCCGCAAGATATGATTCTCAGCTTCCAGAGGAAAGTTCACGGCGACGAACAATCGCTTGGAACTACATCGGCAGAAGATCGGTATGAGATACTTCTCACGAAGTTGCTAGACTTTATCAAGATGGAAGCTGAGTGCAGGGAGCAACTGCCACTGGCTACAGGAGATAGTGTCTACGACACGAGGAGGCCTATTCAGACGACCCAGAGGAAGTTACGGCAAACTTCTTCTGAAAGACTATCGTCCGCCTCCGCTCTTGGCGTCGAAGCCAGGAAACCGACTACCACTCGTGACAAGACGGAGCCCTGCTTCTTTTGCGGGAATGATCACGAGATGCTGAATTGCAACTTACAAGCAAATGTGGCAGAGTTGGAAGAAAGGCTTTGTAGCAGCCACAGATGCTTCCGATGCGGCAAACAGTATCATACAGCAAAGGTCTGCCGATCATTTCGTAGCCTCAAATGCAGAAAATGTAATGGACGACACTTAACTGTGCTGTGCAAGCAGAAGAGTACAGTACCAAGGTATGGAGGGACGGTACTCGCAAGTGGCACGTGGCAACGTACAGGTTTGCGACAGGACATAGTCCTGCTGCAGACTGCGCAAGTAGTCGTTTGCGCGGCCGGAGGAAAGGAGAAGTGCGTCCGTATCCTCATAGATGGGGGAAGTCAAAGAAGTTTCGTTAAGCGAGCACTGTCCAAGAAGTTGCAATTACCGACTGTTGGGAAAGAGCATTTGGTCATCAATACGGTAGGCAAGGCCGGAACCGAATCGTTGCATCGTAGAGTGAAAGTCAGGCTTCGGTCGCAGTATACTTCCGAGGAAGTTTGCATTGAAGCTCTTGAGATACCAGAAATCTGCATCGGCAATCTTCCTAATATTGACCGGAAATCTCTTGCTCAGCTGAAGTCCGAGGGAATGTCTTTAGCAGATGAAGCTACGTTCGCTGACGCGTCACCTGAAATACTGATACTTGTAGGAGCAGATTTCTATGGGTCCGTTGTAGCAGGGAGACAAGTACGAGTTCGTGACAATCTCATCGGTATGGAAACCATTTTCGGATGGACTCTACAAGGCCCTACGGGAAAGCAATCAGGTTACGAGTCTAACGTCCTACATGTGCAAGTGTCCAGCGTTAACCACGACGAGGTCTCCAATGCGCTGCAGTCTTTCTGGGAGTTAGAGCACCTTGGTATTGTTGACAGTGAAGAGTCGGAGGGCAAGAAGCATGAAGTTTTCCAGAGGTTTCAGGACACAACCAGATTTGAAGATGGTCGTTATACAGTGCGCCTGCCGTGGAATGAAGACCTCGTCTCACGACTGGGAAACAACAAGGCTGTAGCGGAGCAGCGTTTACGCAGCGCCACCCGTACTCTTTTGAGAGATCAAGAGGTCATGAACGAATACGATCAGGTGATACGACAGTATCTCATTAACGGTCATGCCGAGCGTATTGATGCAGCATCACCAACACCTGTTGCTGCCCCGGAATATTACATGCCACATCATGCAGTTATCAGACGCGAGAGGGAGACTACGAAGGTTAGAATTGTATTCGACGCCTCATCGAGTGCTCCGGGTTTTCTATCCCTGAACCAAGTTCTGCACGCCGGTCCAAAATTGAACTCTGACATCCTTTCTCTGCTCTTAAGGTTTCGAATGCATCGCATAGGCATGGTGGCAGACATCGAGAAAGCTTTCTTGCAGATTGCACTTCACAAACAGGATACAGACGCTCTGCGCTTCTTATGGTACACTTCGACGCCGATCGCAGGACAGCCTCTACCGTCTATTGAGACATGGCGCATGACACGAGTGCCATTCGGAGCACGATCTAGTCCGTTCCTGCTGTCCGCGACCATTCAGCATCATTTACAGCAAGTAGAGAAGGATTACTTGCAGACTGCTACGCTCTTGGAGCAATCCTTTTACGTGGACGATTTAGTGGTCAGTGTCAGCACCTCAGGAAATGCCAGGACACTTCATGAGGAAACTCTGAGCATATTCGAAGCGGCCGGCATGAAGATAAAGAAGTGGGTCACTAACGACGAGGCACTTCTACGAGAGATGTTTAAAAAGGGGAACTCTACAACGGAGACTACACAGAATCAGACTAAGAAGGTTTTGGGGGTCATGTGGGATCTTCAACATGATCAGTTACGATGTTCAGTTGCGTCTGTCCTGGACTCCATGACGGAAAAGGAGAGTGTCAAGAGACATGTACTGCAGACCATTTCCAGGATTTACGACCCATTTGGCCTGTTAGGACCCTTCACTATTTCGGGCAAGATCATGCTCCAGAAGATTTGGGAGGCAGGATTGCAATGGAATGATCAGTTACCTTCAGACATCGATGCAGAGTGGAGAGAGTGGTGCAAAGGAGTCGCGGAACTGCAGCACATATCTGTTCCTAGGGAGATAGCGAGCAACTCATTCGTCGACAGGCTGCGCAAGTTGCATATTTTCGCAGACGCCAGCCCAAGGGCATATGGTGCGGTAGTCTACCTCGAGCATTTGTCCGACGACGGTTCTCGCGGCATGGCATTTCTACTTAGCAAAAGCAGAGTCTCACCTCTCAAGCGCCAGACACTTCCGAGGCTTGAACTCACAGCAGCTCTTCTTGCTGCCAGATTATATCGCTTTGTATCCACTGCTTTGCAGACAGAGTTCGATTATGTATGTTGGACAGATTCCTTAATCACCTTGCATTGGATCAAGGGATCGGCATCCAGATGGAAGACCCACGTGGCAAACCGGGTGCGCCAGATACATGAGCTGACTTCTCCTGAAAGATGGCGTCATTGTCCTGGTGAAGAGAATCCGGCAGACTTTCTCACGAGAGGGATTAAGGGGCATGAGCTGCGTGACTGTGAAGTTTGGTGGAAAGGCCCACGATGGCTGAGTCAGCCAGATTTATGGCCGCACACAGCATTTCCAGATCATACTGAAGGAGACGAGGAATGCTTGGACGCTCAGGTGGCATTGGTCAGCTGCACGACACATTTACTTTCACCCGAACGTTTCAGTAGTGCCAATCGACTTCTTAGAGTCACCGCATGGATACTGCGCTACGTACACAACTCGAAGCGGTCAAACGTCAAGAAAACAGGTCCTCTCTCTACTGAAGAAATGGCGTCATCAGAGCTGTACTGGATCAAGGCTACTCAGACAAAGCTACCTACAGAAAGGTCCTCTCATCTAGAGAACTTCCGCCATTACCAGGATAACGATGGACTACTGCGACTAGAGGGTCGTCTGCAGTGCTCTCAGCAGTCACAAGCAGCCAAGCATCCCATACTGTTGCCGCCAGCGTCAGAGGCTTGGTTCACGTTGCTTATCATACTCAGAGAGCACTTAAGGATGTCCCACGCCGGTGTACAGGAAACTCTGCACCAGTTAAGAGAAGAATTCTGGGTAATCAAAGGTCGTCAGTCAGTGAAGTATGCTCTTTATCAATGTCTTTTTTGTCGACGACTGAAGACACGCCCCTGCACAGAGCAGGAGGCACCCTTACCTGCCGATAGGGTCACTCAGCAACTTGCGTTTGAAGTCGTTGGCGTAGATTTTGCGGGGCCACTTTATTACAGAACGGCCGAAGGGCAACGGAAAGCGTACGTGGCTCTTTTTACTTGCACAGTCACCAGGGCAATTCATCTTGAGCTCGTCTCCGACCAATCCTTCGGGACCTTCCTTATGGCCGTCAGACGCTTTGTAGCACGCCGAGGTTTGCCAAGGAAGGTCTATTCAGATAACTTCTTAACCTTTAAGAAAGCCGCTCGAGAGATTCCTGCCTTGCTGGCGAATCAGTTCCAAGCGGTACGTGAGTATGCCACACAAACACGAATAACATGGGAGTTTATTACCGAACGTGCCGCCTGGTGGGGAGGCTTCTGGGAGCGTATGGTACGCTCAGTTAAAGATGCTCTCAGAAGAACACTAGGTCGGAGTCAGCTAGACTTTCAACAGTTGCTGACCGTGTTAACAGAAGTCGAAGCGATCGTCAACTCACGGCCATTGACACAAATGTCAGAAGATCCTGGCGACACCCAAGCTTTGTCTCCGTCGCATCTGATATTGGGGAAGCGACTCACGGCGTTGCCGCCAATTAAGAGACGTCAGACAGCGTGCGTAGACGCCGAACCGTTAGAGGTGCTGCAAGTAAAGGAAAGGCTCCTCACTGCATACTGGAGGCAGTGGAACAAGGACTACTTGCTACAGCTTAGATCTGCAAACCTGAGTCGACATGCAACCTCCAACAGCGTTCAACCGCATCAACTCGTACTACTGGCGGATCAGCGGCAGCCAAGGATGTTTTGGAAGCTAGCAAGGGTGCAGGAGCTTCATACTGGACGTGATGGACTTGTACGATCGTGCACGCTCAAGACAGTCACTGGTTCCTTCATCAGAAGACCAATTCAGCTACTTCATCCTCTTGAGGTCTAGATTTGAGACGCATCGGGCGGGGGAGTGTTAAGGAAGAGGTGGATTAACAGCTGGGCTCGTGCTAATCCCCCGAGCTAAGAGGGCGTGCACTATTATTCTTTTGGGTTTGTTCAGTAAACGTTTTGCTCTGGCTCCGATCGTCTGGCTCTTCCTCTACACACGGTTTGCCAAGACGAACACGGTAAAACGGAGAAGCCAGTCAGAACTACGCTACCTACATCATCCATCTATCAGATCACACAAATCCTAGGAATCCGCGAACATGCTAGGCAATACAAGATTCCAAAGTTACATTATTGTAACTTAATTGTGACACCATTATTGTAACTTACGTTATCGTTATTGTACCTTTAACCGGTAGTTTGCGTTATCCTTGGTGTAACTCTGGCCGGCAGTTTGCGTCAGCGTTGGCGTTCAACGCTAGCCGCAACCAATAATGTTTCTGGTGGTTACTCGAGTCTTAATGACTCCGTTTAAGCACATGAAACAATTCTGGAATTCAGATCGTGCATTCGGCTTTCAAGACATTCTGTATTGACCATGCGCTGAATTCAACCACTCGTGAACCCCTTATGACATTCCTAATACAAATAGGTGACACCCTGAAGGAAAGTGATCTGGCAAGTATCAACGCAAGGGAAATTCTTTGACAGTATCGTCGTAGCGTTGCCTGCTTCACAAATTTCCATGGACAGCAGTTACGCACCCGCAGCAATCCCAACAAGCCCAGAGAACTCGCCGCTCTTTTTTTACGATTTCCCGGTAAAACAGACGATACGGTGGTCCTGTGTTCCCTCTTGGTGATGTTGGAATCACCTTGCAACCATTTCTTCTATAACAAAAGAAAGAAACGTTTTGGTTGCCGCACTTCCCAAACATTTCCGTGCTAGTACACGGAACACTGCAAAAGTATGACAATGTCACGCTCGTAGCACTGTACAGTCGCACTAACAGCTTTTCCTTCTTGCACTGGAAAGAAAATCGAGCTGAAAATGCTCACCGCATTGTCATTTCACACTGAAATCACAGGCGGCTAAGCGCTATTCGAAAGCAAATACTAAACCACGTGAAACAGAGTCGACTGCATAGCGTTATATAAACACCGATCCAAGCCCCGATCCGTGACGATGACGATAACGATGCTGATTCATGTCAATGGCTACGAGCTACGAGTAGTCCACCATACTGCACTTTTTTGTTCACGCATTTAATCCAAGGTATATGCTTCATCTAAAACGCAAAAAAGATATATGGAAAGGACGTTAGTGCACAAATTAGTCCGCCAAAGCCCTGTTTGTGTTCGCTTTTTCGTGGGAGCAGCCGAAATTGTTAAATGGCGACGTAGCAGACGACGTCAAGTTGTCACTATGGAGAACCAGGAATCGGAACCGGAACTGAACCCGAACCGAAAACAAAAAAAAAAAAACGTTATTTTCTGTCGAATCCGAACCGAACCATTTTTTCCTTGTCCCGAGCCGAACCGGAACTGAACAAAAAGAAAATGATACAGTTACCGGTTTGGGAAGAGGTGAAATAATTGTACCACCGACCCGCCTTTTTTTGTTTATTTATTTTTTGCACGATGCTAGATGCGAGTAAAGTTTGTGACTGCGCGAGTTTTGCCGGAGCAAAAGACTGCCCTGACCAGGTTCCATCACTTCACTTTTCGTTTTCAGCAGACGACCACGAGAGGACAATAGAGTAAAATATCAGGTAAATAATAAATGTGATTATTACTAGTCCTTTGGCCCTGCGACGACAGACGAAGAAACGAGACAGCGATGACTGATTATTACTAGTCTTATGTTTTCACGTGCTTTCATGAAAGGTTTTCTCACCTGAAACAGTCATCTCACACTTTTCTGTTACAACCGTGTACGGTGAGGGTAAGCTCGTTTTCATTTAGCAAAATTACTACCGATGAACCGGTTAAACCAGGACCGAAAAAAGTTGCGGTTCCAATCCCTGTAAATGTCCCAACCGCTGACCGCTTTTCTTCTTTCTTTTATTTTTTTTTCGGGGGGGGGGGTTCACACTGAGCCGAACCGGAACCGAACCCACCCACCAAACCAGCAATATCCAACAGACCTCCCAAATTGGTCTCACACGTCACATATGTCACCTGTATCCTCACAACGTCCTCTGTATATACACAATGAGACGTCACAAATATCCCCTAGTGAATATTCTGTGGATATACTACGAATATCACAACTGTGACATTTCTTTTGATTACAGTAAAGATTTATTGTGTCAATAGTGTCATCAGTTGTGTCATTTCCAGCATTCTCAGAACGCATGACAATTTCATTCTTTTTCCATCAAAATGTTATCTACCTTTAATAAATAACTTCTCACTTCAGACATGTCCAACAGAACAAATAAAAGCTCTCACAGAATAAGCTGCCAGTCAACACCGACTGTTGATTTAACGTAGAATGTACGTTGTCTAATTTTGAACAATGTTGTATGTAGATATATAGTACTGAATGAACGCTGTTTCAACTGTACCTGGTCAATGGTGGATTGTGAACATAGAGAACAACGTTGATTTTCCAAGAGCCACTCTAGTTACGCAGCAAATATTCGCGTGGATTCTACATTGTACCCTCAACATATTGTCAAACTTTATTACCAATGGGAAAGTCGTTGCTTCTTTACCGATCATCCTGCGCACCCGATTTGTTCATGTGCCGTTCGCATGTAGAGTAAGGCCTGTTTGACGTTGTATTTATCTTAGAGCACTGCACGGGCCCGAGCTTACCCGAAAGCCCGAGCCCGGCGCGGGCCGGGCCGGGCTCGGGCTTCAGCCATCGGGCCGAGTATGGGCTTGACAACGCCAGACATGGTCGGGCATGTACGCGAACATATTTCACTTCACGAGACTGGACAGCTGAAGTTTCACGTTACTTTTTTTTCCCCTTGTGTATGCGATATCAGGTATTCTCATCTGAGGACTATCACTTTTTTTACATGTGATCATGCTTATTTCGTGAACGGGTCTGGATTTCACGCGTGCACTCACACACATTAGGGGACGATTGGAGCGGGGTCCTGCACGAGCGTCAGTTATAGGTTAGGTGTTGGGACATATTTCGTTCTCGCGAGCGTCTGGCACAAGGGTCAGTGAGGTTAAGTGTTCTGATATATTTCGTTTTTATGAGGGTCCGGCAAGAGGATAGGTTAGGTTAGGTGTTCTGACATATATTTCGTGCGCGTGAGAGTTCAAGAAAAAAGAACTAACACTGGAGCATGTACAATAGAGCGGTGATGAGTCTCCCTTGAATCGCAATGTACACACGCCCACGCGCCGCTGCGCGCTGCGTTCCCAAACAAGCAACCACCAAGCACAGAGCGGCTTGCCGGCAGAGAAACACAGCCGCTGCTGCGTTCGAGTGTACCTCCTGACTCTCCACCAGTTAGCTGCGTCCTTTTCCTTGCTCCGTTGTGCTCGTTAATATATCTAAATACGCCTCCGAACCTCGAGAACGAATAGAGCACAGGCGGGCTTGGACCGGGCCTGAGCATGGAAACAGTCGGGTACGGGCTGGGCCCGGGCCGGTGGAGTCGGGCTCGGGCCGGGCCCGGGCTGGAAATATATAGAATGGCCCGGGCCGGCCACGGGCCGTAGCGGCTGGGCCTGGGCCGGACACGGGCCTGAAAGTGCTCTAATTGCATTCGTCATAATAATAATATTTATTTTATACCCTCCTATCAGTACATTTGCTAATCATATTTGTAACGACTCATCACGTATCGAACCATATTCAATAAAAAAGATAGAAAAAACATATTTTCGCTTTTCCACGGGAATTATAATGATCGGGCATGTAACCATCTATGCTCTGAAAAAAAAAAACTGCGATAGGTCATTGTCTTGCATTTGTTCCCACTTGTTGTTCTTTACGCCTATTTATGGCATTGTTTGAGCCGCCATCTCAATAGATGGAATGAACTATGTTATTGGTTATCTTTCAGGGATGACGATTCCGGAGAGGCGTAGCAATTAGGGCATTATTATTATCATCTTATTATGCGTCTTATCAGTGTCACCCTGTATAGTTAGTTATCAGCCTGTTTATGTTGTAATATATTTTGTACTATTAGAAACATCGTTTTTTTACAGTGCACGTAACATCGGTGTACTTGGTTTGTGTTCAATAAACAAGAGTTCGTCGTACAATATTCTCTATTGCAGTGTACTATTTCCGTAGAATAAATAAAAATTGCAAAAAAGCAACAAATACAATAATGATAATACGTCCTGTATATGTCCTTTATATGTTCAAATATCCCTGAGAGACATTCCTGGAACCTTCCCAGGATCAGCAAATACGGAAGAAATACATGTCCTCTGTCTGTCCTAGTGACGTCAACGGGCTATTCAGCCTAATCCCTGGGATATCCTAAAATCCCAAGCGGGATATCGTGTGGACGTTTCTCAGACATATATGGTTTACTGGGGAAGCAGCAACCTTCTCCCCAAGTACACAAAGCAAAGGCATCCCAGGGGAATTGTTAGTTTGGCTTTCTGCAGTACAAGCTAGAAATAACAAGTGCGATGCAACAAAGGCGTGAAATGTAGTATTTCCGTGTTTTCAGATTCCTGGCCTGATACGGGCAAGAAAATTTAAGAGTCATGTGCACGTACGAAAGCTGTGATGGGCGTCTGCAGAGTTGCACGCGTTACTCTAAAAACGTAACTGTTACTATAACCCGAGTGGCAGAAGTGATTTTTACTGTGTATGCACAGTGCGTTCTCCTGAGACAATAGTTTATTATTGCTGGGTCTAGGACATTTCGGTGCACGGACGTTTCGGTGCAAAGCGTTACAGCGGCGGGGGCGGGAGATCACTGCAACGTCGGTTCCGGGAAAAATGGTCCCAGGAATGGCTGCCACGATGTCGACATATCGTAATAAAACAAAGGGAAGAGGGCGGTTTGGCATAAAATGTAGTGCTGTAAAGGAATTAGGTTTACATAGAGAAGAACGTGCTTTTTGGTTTACTATTATAGATTTACTACCTATTCTGCATGTGATCGTGGTCTCTCGTGGCTTTTAAACTTTTGGGGCAGTTTCTTTTTTAATATTTTGCGCCCCATGTTCTAGTCGCTGCTGTACAGATATTCATTTTTTTTCTCTTTTTCCAAGAATAGATGAAGAATTTCTTTGTCATTTTGTAATATTACCTCAAAGTGGGTATTTTCAAGGTACTGATAACTCAACTCAACTCATTTTATTGCAACAAAATATATGCAATTATGATATTATACAATTTTAATTCCATTTGTTGAGGACTTGTCGGTTACCGCTTTGGTGTAAGGATTTGGTTAGACGTTATATCCCTTGTATTCCAAAAAGCTTACCAAGTTACCATGTCGCGTTCCTGTGTTCTCGTGTCGATAAAAACTCTGCACCTTCCCGCTGCCCTTCAAGTTTCCATAAATGGAACAGAAGTCCTAAAGCATGGAATAAGCCATTTTATCATATTATGGCCATCCCGGTAGTGATTCATTCTGATGAATTATGTTAAAAATAATGCGGTCCGCAGTAAAGGAAACACTACAAAAAAAAATGACTTGAGCGACAAAAGTAACACGTTTAATGCACTCCGACTTGCACTACGCATAGGTTCAGTCAGCCAGCTTTTGCTCTCGAGTTACGAAAACAAAAGCTTGAGGTGAAACCACAGAAGCAGTATACAGGGTGTATGCTCTATGTGCCCAGAAATCATATTTAAAGCGAGCGATAAAAGAAAAGCAAGTGGTACTTTTCTGCTACTTGTGTAAGAAACAGGTACTGCTTCACTATAGTAGAAACTGTTTCTCAAGTAGCTCAAAAATAGAGCTCGTTTCTCTTTTGTCGTTCGCTTTAAATAAAATTTCTGAACACGTTAGAGAAAGCACCCTGCATAATTGTCCATCACGTAATTTATTATTTGAAATTATTTTATTATTTTAGGGCACCGCAATAATTTTATGGCTACCGAGTCTAACAGCTTTCGGACGGGCACCACGGTAATTCTATGTCGTTGTTTAGGCCTTGTAAATACGCTGCCATCACCGAGGAAAAAGTATGTAGAAATACAAGGGCAATAACATCGAATCAAATGCTTCCACTGAAGGTGTAAGAAATGGAATTCAAAATCCATAGTATCCGTACCTTGAGGATACCCTTTCCGAGATAATACTCACTACAAAATGACAAAGCAATTCTTCATCTACTCTTGAAAAAATAAATAAAAAATAAATATCTGTACAGCACCGACCAGAACGTGGGGTGTAAAATACTAAGAAAGAAAATTCCCCAAATGTTTAAAAGCCACCAGAGACCACAAACACATGCAGATCAGGTCTTAAATTTAGAATAATACACAAAAAAAAGCACGTTCTTCTCTATGTAAACCAAATTCCTTGACGACACTACTTTTGATGCCAAGCCACCCTCTTCCCTTTATTTTGTTACGATATGTCGACATTGTGACAGCCATTCCCGAGACCGTTTTTCCGGGACACGTCAGCAACGTTATGCACCGAAATTTCCGCACCGAAATGACCTGCACAGAAATGTCCGGATCCGATGATGATGATGATGATGATGGTAATGATGATGATGATTATTATTATTATTTTTATTATTATATGCTACTATTATTATTATTAATATTATTAATTACTTATTATTATTATTATTATTACTATTATTATTATTATTATACTTTTGCCACCAAATTTGTTGCGACACATAATTTGTGAAAACAGGACGCACGTAAAAATCCTGTTGAGCATTGGTCCGCCCTAAGCATTCGGACGGTGCCTAAATGTCTGGTGAGGAAATGTCCTGGACCCCGCTGGGTGTAGAAAAAAAAGGTCGGTGGTTGCGTGGGCGAAAAATAAAATAAAAACGCTCCCGCAGGCTCCTGCGCGCTCAAAAATGCGAATCCAGGGCAGTTGCTCACAGTACGAAAGCTCAAAGCGGACAAATGCTCACCAAGTCTTTTGCCTGCTGTTTTCTCAAGTTATGTGTCGCGTTCAGTTACACAGTACAACAGAAAAATGTTTCTTTCAGGAGAACACATTTCGTTGCGGCTGGTGAGGGAGGGCGGCTAGAGAGGAACATCAAATTTCAACGTCATGTTTTTAACCACGCCCATGACTGAAGCATACATGTACACAAGCATAGAAGCGTGGTAGGACTCCCGTACTAGTGGGTTATGTCGGTAGAGGCGAAGCATGAGTGTAATAATCTAGTGTATCTATCGGCCTTTCACTTACTCCTAAAAATATATTTAATAGTTGCGACATCCTCTCGGAACTCTTTATTTTTCGGTCTTGTTATAATCCGCCCTTCGACTTTTCGGCATAAGCCCATTAAAAACAAATGTGTCTCCGAACATTTACAAATCGGGAGAACAAATGGTAGCACCACCTGGTCAGTTGTGATGTGTTTCATGAGCCGTGCGAAACCATGCGCTTGTACTTTTCGGCACGCAGGAGCCTGCGGGATAATTTTTTCTTTCACATTCACAACTAGATTTTGTCCTACTCCCGTACACCAAAATGTCCGTACACCGAGACGTCCTGCACCGTGGGGCGCGGGCAATTGCTCACCGGACAATTGCTCACAAAACAATAAAAAAAAAAACGAAGAAAAAAACTGCTGAGGCCGGACAATTGCTCACCACAGAACCGTTGAAGCCGGGCAATTACTCACCGGGTCTGTCACCACACTTATATTGTGATTTTATTTCGCGTTTATGGCGCTTGACTTTTTTATGTTAGATACACTTCATTTTTAGTCTAAGTTGCTTCAAATAGCTAGGAAATCCCCCAGTGAAGACTGGGAGGCGGTAGGTCGCCCAGGCAAGAGATGCAGGCACGCTTGAAGAGTCTTTGCCAGGACCTGCGTCCATGGGGCGTTCTAATCGGATTTTTTTCATGGGGGGGCAGCACGGTGCTTCCAGCGGGCGGGCGGGGGGGGGAGGGGCAAAGCATGCAACTACCTTACCGCCTTCCGTGGCGCGGACTGATTATGATATTACTATGACATCTGAGAACAAAATCGTGACGTATAGATAGAGTGTGCTCAATTTTCACAAGTGACCTTGGCCCCCTCGCGGTACGCCCATGCTAGTATTTAACACATCAGAGCTTAACCACTAAAGTTCAGGAATTTTCTATGTCTGTCCAAGTCAGTATAGCAGCCGCATTTTAGCGCCCGATTCGCGGCTTAGCAGGGCCGGCACGACTGAACAGCACGTGTTAGGTTAGTCCAAGTTCAGTGTTTGCATTGCTATGTCCAGGTTAGTCTAAGTTCGCTGTTGACAGTTTCCCGCGCGCGACTGTGCATTTTATAGTTAGATAACATTTATTTACAGTGTTTATATTGCAGCGGGGATTTCGATCACTTTATTTCGAGGTACATCGAAGTTCAGCTAACATAGAAAAGTCAAGTCTTTCAATTACGACTTTCATCGTTAATTTCTTAGGTAATTTGAGGATTCGTATGTATTTGTTCCTTGTATGTTATTCCAGCCTCAGAACATCAGTTGTCTCATGTACTAAAGAAGACGACATGCTACGCTGACACATCCTATTTGTCCTTGTATTATTGATGACTTCGATCAAAAGTGAACTGTTTTAACCTTTTGCATAGATTGACTTCGTGCGAAAACACCTACTGCGCAGTAACTGATACTGCACTTTATAATTGGAGATAAAAAACAGATTATTATATTTTTCGTGTAATGACAAAATTTCTCCTAACTGTAACATTTGTCAGGAACACAGCTAACAATACGGACTACACGCAGATATCGAAATTTCCCCGTATACTGTAAGGCGGTCAAGACAGGAAACCTGGTACCGAAACCAGAACTTTACTCTGAAACGAGCTTATTTGTTTCTTTTTTTTCTTCTAAAACATAACTCGCTAGGCTGTGACATATTGTCATTTTCTCGTGACGATGCTCACTAAACCATAGTGGGCAATAAAGGTAATGCGCGTCTTTTTTATATATATATTTTTTTTATTCACGGACATCGATATACCGCGTTTGCGCGCACGGGACCTTTCTTTTTTCTCCCATAACAGCTCGGACTTTCTTTTTTACACATCATGCGCTATCACTCAACAAAGTTCACGAAATTTGAGTTTGGCAGTCGGAGAGAAACCTCGCAGACGATTTTGTCAAACGCGACTCCTTTGCAGGGGGAAAACGACTGGCACAATCTCAAAACACACGGCAGGGCCAAGCTCTACTGGTTTTCACAGCTTTGTTTGTGTACTTGAAGATCTAGGCCAGAAGAGCACATTGTACTCCGTTGCGCGTATGCGGCAGCGGGATTACCGACGGGGTATCGAAGAGCACGAGGGAAAGGATAGGAAGAAAGAAGGAAAAGAACATGAGGGAGGAGGTGAAGGTGGATACGCCACGTGGTGCCAATTTCATGAACTAAATCGGGGTGTCCGCCAATTCTGCTCATCTCAGAATTTGAGAAAAGTGGCTCCGAGGTGTGGAGTGGATGTTTTCTTTAATGCTCCGTTGAAATTGCAGTCTCTTTGCGCAAGAATAAATGTACCAAAAAGGCCTTTAGCATATAATGTGAAATATCGACAGCCATTCGTGGATTGCAAGCTTGATATCGTCTACCGCATACCGCTTCAGTATGGCAGATGCTATCTTGGTCAATCATGTAGATGCCTTAACATTAGGCTTATGGAACATGCCTCTTCATTTGGAAGAACCCCATCCGATCACTTGAGTGTCCATTGCCGCGATTGTAAGTGTGCCTTTTTCAATCAGACCAAGGTGCTGGCAGTTCATAAAGTTATGTTGGTGCGGGAGATAATGGATGCATTTCATATTGCCACGTGTAAAGACAGATGTGTCAGCTCCCCTTCTGTCACGTTGGCAGATGTGCAAATAGATTTTCTGCGCATGGATAAGATGTTTAGTGCTATCTCCCAGACGGCAGCATAAACCTCTGTACATTTTTAGGTGATAGTCAGTGATCTAGATGTTAACGTCATTGTGATTGGGAGTTTAATGGCGTAGCGACAACCCTAGATGTTAACGTTTAAGATGCTGTGTTCCTTGATTAAACTTCAGTTGAGAGTCTGCAGTTGTCCTGTCTACTTCTATACTGTCCTTGTCTTCTTGCTGTTATTCTGCATCATGACTCAAAACAGCACATAAAAAAATTGCTTCAGAGATGGTCGAAGTTACGTCTGTAACTCAACGTCATTCGCAACGTAACTTCCACCATCTATGAAGCAAATGTTTTAATGTGCTGTTTTGAGTCATCATGAAGAATGTTTGTGAGTAAAATGAACGATGTCACCAGTGGGAATATGTGGGATGCGCGCTCTCGAATTTACGCGTTTTCTGTAGACACCCCTCACAAAAAGACTGTTGGGGGCGTTGCCCTAATTCACAATACGATGTACTCGCTATGCGAAGGAAGGGCATTTCGAGACAAACACAATGATGTTGATTACTTACGGGTATCACAACTGGGAGACGAGTTGAGGTGACCAAAACGTACCATATTTTACAAATGAGGCAACTTTGCGATTTTTTATCTCCTAAAAGGCAAACCTTAGGATCTTCATCTTCAGAACTCAGAATGCAATACCCAACCCATATAATATGTGGAGAAAAAGCCCGCTGAATATGCCAAATAATTATGAAGATACGTGGCGTCAAACTGCGTAGGAAGCGCAATGGTTGAAATGCCCACATCTGAAAAAATAACCACCAATTATTTTCAACTACTTTCAGCACCAATATGCCTCCTAAGGACAAGGCTTTAATACATGTTTGAAAGAAAAAATTGAGGAGGTCGACCGGACCAGCCTGCCTGATCCGACACGAAATCACCCAGTAGGTAATGTCGGGCTAGAGTTGGAGCGCCCAACTGGGCTCATTGCAGTTAACATACCCTTTGGGAGGTCACACTAGAAATTTGATTGTTCTACAGTACACATTTATGTTTTAATATGTAGAGCAAAGACAGAGTGTTTCATGTAAAGTGAATATTCATAAAACACCTTGTGCGTATGTAAACAGGATAAGACATACAGACAGACACATGACAAGTACTGACTTGTAACTGAGGTTTTTTTAACCACTGCTCGTCATTAACACTTTCTCAGGTGTCAGCATTCATCTTAAATGCCAGTGGCAACAGGTGATGAAAGGTGGTGTGATCAGGCTCCGATTTATAAAAGTGCCAAGTTTTTTTTACACAATACCGCACAAGCTGCTGTAGGCAGTGTTCGGTGTTGGTTGCACGTTGTCAACCATGTACGTAGTTTTGGTTTTTTCTCTTCTTCGTAAGCTGACTAAATAAAAGCGAACTGCAGGAGCCGTTTTTTCAGTTCCTGCGAGCCGACGAAGTTGTTGGGTTGTCAGCTTCTTGCGCGCGTCTTAGGTCACCTGCGACAATTCCATGTTCCTGGATCAACATTCGGCAGTAGGTTAATCGGTAGGCAGTAGATAAAGTAGGTAATCCGTTATCAAGAAGTTATACTGGAGCTCTAATAAATGATTTCTTAAATAACGGTTTTCAGCTTGAATATTTTTCATGTGCTGCCTGCCCCTGGAATTGTACGGGGGATTAGGACGTTCTAAGGTATAAAGCTTGTTGTACTTCACTTTTAGTTATTGCAATCTTCATATTTCTCTTAGTATTTGCATGTATACTGCAACAACATAGTTCCTTTATAATTCGTTGTTTCTCGTCTGTAAGGTTTTAATTACAAAAGCAAAATATTATTCAGTTATATGAATTCCGTCACTCTGTACCCCGTAGTTAGTGCTTGATGTTTCCCACGCACATCCAGCCAGTCCGGCCAGCCAGTCATCATCAGGCCGTCCCAGGAAACTGAAGGGACAGAGCAAGTGCATCAACACACCAGTGTTAAAGAACTGGTGCTACGATCCTCAGCGAAACGTCAGGCTACGTCAAGGTAGCTATCGCACTTCGACAGTATTGACGGAGGCAGTATGCACCAAAGTGTTGGACACTAAAGTGAAAGGAACAGTGGAGAAAGCAGCAACCACGGGACAAGTCATCCGTCGTAGCGGAGAAACTTCAAACTATACTCACGAGGTAGGTGAGCGTTAGTTTCCCAGAGGTCCACAAGTAGGGTAGCTTTGCCGCGTTGGGTTCTTATAGCTATTGTGCGCCTTGGTGTTCAGGTGTGGTAGGGTAGGCTTTCAGGGTTTTTGCGCGGTGTCTCATGAACCCTCTGTAGTTGAGCAACAACGCAAGCGAGGATACTTGAGTATTGTGTAATAGTTCATGCTTACACGCAGCAAAGCAAAAGAAGAGCAAGCAAAAACCATCGCAAAAATGACCGAGGTAGCAAACGGGAGCGTAAGTCCCTCCGACACGGCTCCGGCAAGTGTAAGCGCCGAGATTTTGCGCCTTCAAATCCAGCTAGAACAAGAAAGTTCTCGAAGGTTGGAGCTAGAACTTAGCCGAGATGATCGCTCGTCTTGCAGCGAAACGCCGTCTACGTGAACGCGCGAAGAGAACCTCGATTACTTCGCCAAAAGGATAAAAACTGTGTTGCTGCCGCTGCCAGCTGATCGGGAAGTACCCATGAGGTTCGGAGGGGTAGAAGGTGTGTTTAAGTCGTATAAAGTGCCAAAGGATGTTCAAAGTCATCTGGTCCTACCGCTTATTGCGAATAGAGTAGGCCATCTGTACTCGAAGCTCAGCACTGACGAGCTTAATGATTATCAGACTGTAAAAGAAGCGGTACTCGCAGCCCTTCGCCTCTCTCCAGGCGAGTACAAGAAGCGCTTTATGGAAGCAGTAAAAGCACGCGACGAGACGTGGTCCAACTATTGGGACAGACTACGTAGTTATA
Organism: Ornithodoros turicata; assembly: GCF_037126465.1. Taxonomy (NCBI): domain Eukaryota; kingdom Metazoa; phylum Arthropoda; class Arachnida; order Ixodida; family Argasidae; genus Ornithodoros; species Ornithodoros turicata. The sequence goes on from NC_088201.1 coordinate 189,095,809, forward strand.
TGTCAGCATATGCAAAGGCCCGCGAAGTAAAAACCTACGATGAGCTAATAACGTTGCTTATCGCGGACCGCTGTGTCGATTCCTTAACAGAGGAAGCCCGTCAATTTGTCACTCTTCAGTTGACCGAAGTTAAGCCATCCGAAAGTGACATCGTACGCGCAATTGAAAAGTTCGAAGACGCAAAAGGTAGAGGTAGCGCTGTTCTAGGTCAGAGGGACACAGAGACAACCGAGCGTCGTAAGAAGGGACACAAAGACAGAGGAAGGCCAGACGACAAAGTGTCACAACAGAGAGGGAACGGCAAAGATCGCCCTGAAGCGAAAACCGGGTTCTCGTGTTATGTTTGCGGAGGAAAACATTTCGCGAGGAATTGCCCCAGAAAGAAAGTGACAGACAGTGACCAGACGGCACCCAAGGTGGTGGACAATAGGGACGCCATTCATAAACGTGTAAATCGGGTAGCCATAGCTCAGGTTAATGACGCCGAGAAATCCAACAGAGTGGTAGATGGCAAAGCCTCCATGGTGGCACGGGTCAGCCCAGCAGCCGTGGGAGAGAACGTCGGCTTGTCTCTTCCTCAACGTGAAGTGGAGCTGCAGTGTGGGACGCGCAAGTTTCACGCATTAATTGACAGCGGTGCAGATGTTAGCGTAGTAAGGACCGACGTTTTCCCGAAACGCGATACCGACTCGCTGAGTCCGCTATGGCTCGAATCCGCATTCGGGCATAAGGTAGCCGACGAGACGGGTGTTTTGCCAGTACGACTGGTGAGCACGGGAAGCGACCACTCTGAAGTTAATCGGACAACCCCTATCGAGTGCGCGTTTACTGAGAACCTAGCCGGTGACGTAGATTGTCTCCTTTCACTAGAAGCGTGGAACCTTTTGCAAGAGGTTGAGGAAACGCGTGGAGTAGACGTAGCGGAAAAGGTAGACAACGGAAACGCTCAAAACGAAGGAGCAGTTTGTTCGTATGAGACGGACGTATCCGACATGGGTATAGCTGACCTATTTGCGTCCGAAAGAGAAGAACCCAGCGACACGATAAACGACACTAATGTCGCGATGGTGAACATTGTAAGCAGCACGGTTAGGACTGCTGAACAGGACAGCGACGCTAACGAAAGAAGTGCGTTTCGAAAGGCACAATGTGAGTACGCAAGTCTTGCAGAGACATGGAGTAAGGGTAAAGCACGCTCCCACGGGATGTTCATCGATGACGGCTTACTATAGCATGCGGACAAGGTAGCGGGACAAAAGGTCAGACAACTTGTCTTGCCGCAGAGTAAGAGACAGCAAGTTCTCCAACTTGCACACGACACACAGTGGGGTGGTCATTTAGGATTGCGCAAAACACTCAGTCGCATAAAGGCTAGTTTCTACTGGCCCGACATCGATAAAGACGTTCGGGAATATTGCGGTAGTTGTCACGGCTGCCAAATTAACAGCGATAGACGCGGAAAGGATGGGATTCTGACAACCACGCACCTCTTACAAGACCCGACTATCCGTTCCAAGCCGTGAACATCGATGTCGTAGGACAATTTGAGACCGCGTCGGCGCGTGGCCACAAATACGCTCTTTGTGTTACCGAACTCCACACTAGGTGGCCAGAGGTCATATGTCTGACTTCGCCGACCGCAAGGAAAACCTGCGACGCGCTTCTTGAAATCTTTTCGCGCACCGGCATCCCCGAGACTATCTGCTGCGATCAAGGAACGAACTTTACTTCGCAGTTAACGCAATAATTTCTAAGAAGGATCGGTAGCTCACCTCGCTTCTCGACAGCGGAACATCACGAAAGCAACGGTGCCGTGGAAAGGTGGAACCGCGTATTCCGACGAATGCTTTTTTATATGGTTCGAGATGATCCGAGAAATTGGGACAAGTTTGTTCCTCACCTCCTATGGGCGTACTGCGAGGTCCCTCATGACACGACCGGGGTATCACTCTTCCAGTTGCTCTACGGTCGACAAACTACGTGCCCACTCTCGATATTAAGGAACACGTGGGAAGGTGAGGTGGGAACCCCGGTACAGCTTCGTGAAGCCCCAGCTAAATATCTCGATCAGTTGAGGGAGCAGTTCAAAGCGGCAGCCGAGGCAGCTGGCCTCGTCGCAGAAAAGAACCAGGCGGAGTACGTCGAACGTTACAACCGCGGAGCAAGACAGAAGTGCTTTGAACCCGGCGATCAAGTAATTGTTTTCGAGCATACGCGGACAGCAAAGCACCAGCAAAGTGGAAAGGGCCGTATCAGGTCATAGGAAAGTATCGGCAGCATTCATACGAAGTTCTAACAGACGACGGCAAGACACGCCGTATTCACGCGAATAATCTGCGCAGGTACAAAGCTAGAGTAAATCAAGTTAGGAATCATTTTTCACGGCTAGGAGAAATTTGGCGACGTTTAGCCAGCACCAACGAAAAGTTGTAGGGAAGTGTCGGTCTTACCTCCCGAAGCGACTTCTCATTTGCAGAAAGAAGAAGCCGATCAGATCTGACATACGTTTCAGTCGTTCGCAACGGTCTTCGCCGATGTTCCTGGAGTGGCCAACGTAGCCGCGCATGTTGTAAAATTGCGAGAAGGGCATGTACCAAAAAGACGCCATCCCTACCGTACGCCGCAGTTATTGCGAAAGGAAGTCGAGCAGCAAGTGGGCGAACTGTTCGAACAAGGGCTGGCATATATCCCATCGTGAGTGAATATGCCCACCCAGTTGTATGCGTCGCGACGAAGGACGGTGGAGTCAGACTATGCGTGGACTACCGGGCTCTAAACGCCGATACCGTAGACGATGCGTACCCGATGGCGCTCCAACAGGAGTTCGTGTTTCGAGTGGGAAGGGCCCGTTTCATTGCACTGCTAGATCTACGTAGAGGATACTGGCAGATTCCCTTTGACCCTGACAGCCAGGCGAAGACAGCATTCGTGACGCACTTCGGGCAGTTCGCGTGGCGAGTGATGCCCTTTGGCCTCAAAAACACAGCTGCGACCTTTCAGCGTACAGTTAACGCTATTCTAACTGACCACCAGGCATACGCCTGCGCCTACTTAGATGATATAGCGGTCTATTCGGAGACATGGTACGAGCACCTGCAGCATATGTCAGCGGTACTAGCCACGCTAGAAGCGGTAAACTTGACTGTAAACTTATTTAAGTGTCAGGTGGCTCAGAGCACAGTTCGTTATCTAGGTCAGGTCGTGGGCTCCGGCTCGAACGCGCCAGACCCAGAGAAAGTAAAAACTATCTCTGAACTAAAGCGTCCTACAACCAAGAAGGAACTGCGCAGCGTACTAAGACACTGCGGATATTACCGTGATTACGTGAAGGGTTACGCGGAAATAGCGAGTCCATTAACGCGACTAACCGGGAAAAGAGTCCCGAATAAAATTCCCTGGACTGAAAAAGCAGAGGCCTCATTTCACGCGCTGAAGCTCAGCTTATCGCAGGCGGTGGCACACACGACGCCTGACCCCGCGAAACCTTACTGGGTATTCACCGATGCGTCAGCGTACGCAGCGGGCACGTGCTTATCCCAAATTGACGACAGCGGCAAAGAGGTGCCGATATGCTTTGCAAGCCACAGGTTCTCCGACACGCAGATGCGGTGGGCGGCGATTGAGCACGAGGCTTTCGCGGTCATCTGGGCCTTGAAGAAATTTGAGCATTGGGTGTTCGGGGCACAGATTACTGTTGTGTCAGACCACAACCCTCTTTCTTATCTAACGTGCGCAACACCTCAAGGCTCTAAACTTGCGCGTTGGTCTCTCGCCCTGCAGCGTTATAACGCCAAGATTGTCTACCGTAAAGGGACCGCACACAGAAATGCGGATGCGTTGTCGCGAGTTAGGTTTGAGTAGGTCAGGAGCATTGATAGTGAACACAGGACCTCCGGGGCACTGACCTTCATCTCTTTGTACTGTAGTAGTGTTTCTCTTTGCTTGACTTTGGTGTTTTATTGTCATCAGCGTGGACTATTCAGAGTACACCAGGAGTACACAAGTGTGTGAAACTGAACTATTACGTTTGTTTCATGTATAATTGTGATAACTTAGTGACCTATATGTTAGTATTGCCATCTGCACTACATGGTTGTGAATTTCTGTTTTGCAATTATTGTGTTCCTTATGGAACAATCGAGTCCCACAACGAACTTTTGGAGGGAGCTGTAACGTTTTAATTGCAAAAGCAAAATATTACTCAGTTATATGAATTCCATCACTCTGTACCCCGTAGTTAGTGCTTGATGTTTCCCACGCATTCCGGCGTCCGGTTCGGCCTTGGGCGTTCGGGAATGACCCACTTGGTTGGCGCGTCTTTGTTACTGGCCGAAGTAATCCCTTGAGCAACTTGCACTGTGGATACTACAGCATGTTCAAGATCGCGGACCGGCTTACTGGATTTAGTTCATGTTGGAAAGGGGAAATGCACGTGACAAACCTAGTTATGTTAACGAATTAGGTGTTTGGTTTTGGTTTCACGGTTTTGATTTTATTGGACCCTGCATATAGTGGGCAGTGGTCAATTTCGCACTTTATAAGCGAGTGCGAGCTATTTCCGGACAGTTCTAGCGGGGACACTTGCTACAGGAAGGTCTGGGACCTGGTATCACCGTCCACCGCCGCCGGGTTTCTGTTCCGTAAGACTTTGTCTTGATTTACATTGCCTTGTACATAGTGTATGTCAATTAAACACTGTTGCTGCTGAGTACTTCGCTCGTCGGACGTCTTTCTTGGGATCAACCTCTGCTCCTAGAACGCATCACGAACTTCTCCGTGGGAGAGAAACTTTACTTCGTCCAAATATGTCAGAGTGAACGCTTATCACATTTCACTACCCACGCCACCTTGTTTTGGAATTTATGGTAAATCTTAACTGCGTACAAATAATGTCATTCCCCAGTACTTCTCACAACATCATGTAGACCGCATAGAACACGTGAACGATATTAGCGTAACTTTTAAAAGGCAATTGAACCAGCTTGCATGATGTCGCACATGCGTCCACATATATCCCCAAATGATGTTCCCGGGATCTCCAGTGGATCTACAAATGACTAAGAAGTGCTCGTCCACAGAACGTCTCCCGGATGCCAATGGGCTCTGTGGCAAAGTCCGTGGGATATCCCATCGTCCAAAACTGGATATCCTCTAGACATTTTCTGGATATATATATGGCATGCTGGGTTGGAATGTCGCGAGTGCTCAGTCTCTAAACAATGCAGCAGTGAGCGACAATCTCGTGCACAAAGCACACCAGGGCGCAAAACGCCGGAAGTTATTTTCACTTTTGTCTGTACCACAGCACATACGCTCCGTAGGCTCACATTTCCCCGACAACTGCCGAGATGTGACATATCTTGGGCATTCAACTGACACCAAAATGGAATGTTCTATTGGAGCTCGTACAAAAGGCACAATATGCGACGTATTGTTCGCAATAAGCGGAGCGGGTGACATTGACAGTTGAGGTAAAAAGGTACGACTCCATCAAGCCCAGTATGAAATTTAGTTAGCCCTAATGTAAGCTGTGCGCTATATTGCATGGCAACGACACATGCGATGTTCTTGTAAACCAAGAATACGCTCGTACCCAGAGTAGACAGTTTCGCTATTCCACCAAATTACATTATCGTACGCTCGCTGCACTTTGGCTTCATAGCCCTATTCATCAGTTGATTGCTTACATCACTGTGAATGTTGAAGTACCTTACCGACCGTTCACAATGTTCCTCTGTAGTCAGTTATCGTCCACAAATTTGTGGTTGGAAGTCAAGACGCCCGGCGCTTTCTGACTGATTAAAATTGACCTGCCACAGCGTATTCAACAATGCAAAAAAGATACCGCTACAGAAGAACCAAACACGTAAATTAACGCAGACAACCGGACTGAGGGATTAACAGAGTTACCGCGCAGTCGATTTGACGAGTGAAGTCGCGGCTGGGCCATGTATCTCATGCTTGTTGTGATGGTGTATCTATTCCACATAACATCATGCCCAAGGACGTTTCGTTGTACTGAAGACCTACTGACATCTGACGTTCTTTCCCAGCTTGTGCGTGTTTTCTCAGCACACAGGCCAATGGACATTAGAACATCGGTAGGGTGTATGACACTTATTCGCACCATCTAGTCAAATTCCTTCATAACGTTGACGTTCCCATCGCTATTTGGACAGATATGAACATATTTAACGCTTCTTCGTGGAGGAACTGGGAACTTGCAGTCCTGGAGGGACGAGCTTTCCACATAATTTGCACTTACAACGATTTGTTCATGCCCGGGACTTTCGACAGTTTCCGACACTATTCATTGGGCATGTACATTCTACCAGAAGACGCTGATGCAACGAGGGCGAAAGGTCTATTTAAAGCCGGAACACAGTGGACGGACATTTTGGATGAATTTTCGTACACTGGCGTCTTCAACGTGAGTATTTCAAACGGCAGCCTTTGCCTAAAGGACTACTTTGCTGAAGAATGCCTCACGTGTGACGCTCCATTTCTCTTCGGAAGCACCTCGTGAGAAGCCGAAATTTGAAAGGTTTGAAAGGCAGAACATAATTATTTGCTGCGCTATGCCCCCGGAACACTTGCCGAAGGAAATGGTTCTATTGACTCAGCTGGCAGGTGTTGGCGTTTCTTCTCTGTTAATTTATCGTCTGTGTGCTTGTAGGCTTCTCTTATCTTCGCATCAAGCGCCCCACCGGAGCACACTTACCCAGGCAGCACAATGTACTGAAAGTCGACTGCAATGGGGGTGGACGGGTAGGTGAAAGACCTTGAACAGACCCGTGAAACTAAAGAACGTTGATAAGACACATACCGTCCACCCCTGTTGCACTCGACTTTCAGTACATTGTGCTGCTTGGGATATTTGGAGTTGCTATGCCGCTTATCAAATCTGTTCTAGGACAAAGCGTGGCGGACGCAACAGCGTTTCTCAACTGTCAACCCTTGCGAATAGTTTTGGGGTTTTGGATCCCTGTTGCAATGGTCTTATCTGCTGCGTGTCAAGGGCTGCTAACGTCGTACATGAGAGACATGCCGTTGGAAAAAGGAATCGAAGAGTTGATTATGATTTTCTTGTGGAACACGGATACAGAGCCTGCGTTTTTGGGAAAAACATTACGTGTGCACTTCGCGCGAGAGCACCGACAGCACGGGTGTATTCAAAAGTTCATGTGAATGCTTCAACGCGGATGGCTCTATAAAGCGAAAAAATGACGGAAAGGATAGCAACGTAACAGCGGATTATTATTTCGAAAATAGTGTTGAACTGCACAACGAACTCCTACAAATGGGCTACAGAAAAGTTGAACTCCTAAGAACTGTCATGTCCGGCCCGATGACAGGAATTACTTCACCCCTACTTCCACAGCCCGCGCAGGATTGTGACTCAGGGTGTGGAGTCCGGTTTATATGTAAGGGCACGGAACTTGGAAGTGTTCAGAGTTCGAAAGGACAACGACAAACTGCCACAGGGATCCGGACAGGAAGCGCTGACAAATGACGGAACTGCGGCCACCGTTCCTGCTCTGGGCAGTGGGGCATGCTGATGTCCACTGCCGGTCCTATTCGCAGAAATAGCATTTCAGCGTAACAATGACGCTATAAGGCGTGCAATCAGGCTGGCCACAAGACGCATGGTGCGAGGGATGCGCTTGGTACTTCGATGATTTCCTCCTCTTGCGAATTAAGCATTATTAGTCGATCACATCGCACTCGATGGGTTTCCTGTATACCAAGCCCTGCACCCTATGCCGGACATTTTGCTTGAACGTGTACTTCGATGTGTAATTCGCTGTGTTGCCATGAACCACCGTTTATGGACATTGTGACTATGGATATCAATCAAACGTGTTTGCGTAGCCAGCAACCGGGCTGAGAGATGTGCGTATTATTCAATGTCGCGTTAAAAATATCGCAAAGGCAACCGTGACCATGCGTGTTTCCCTGGTGCATGCTATCAATTTGAAGAATATTTACTGTAGAAAAGTTACGTGTTGACTGTTATGTTAGTATCGTACAGGTTGGGTTAGTAGGCTTGTTAGTTCAGGCGTGATTAACTTCGTTATGAACATGCCTGATTCAACAGAGATCAATCGAGGAAAGCCGTAAATATTCCTGGGCACTCCTTGAAGGGAAATAACCGTTCCGTAATGTCTGATCATTTGACACGGGCCATTCGAAGAGAACGCGTTACTCCGTGCTTACCGTCTTCACCGGAGGTCGAGGGGAGGTTTCTTGTTTGCATCTAGTTGTAAACTATGCCGCAACACTATCAGGTAATCTTGTCACTCAGGTTCCTCTTGTTCTTTCGTAGTTTTAAAGAAGTACATTTGTGGGTAATTAAGCCTAAGCTAAATATTAAAGCAACAGTAATATCGTAGTTCCGTGAACGCCTTAGTTCCAACACAGTACGGAGTCTTAGTGCACCATCCGCTATCGATTTTTCGTAGAGTAAGGGATAGAGTCAGCGGTTCTGCACTAATGCAAAAATATTTAGAGCTTTCGTGCAATGATAGAACCGCCACGCTGTCCCTTACGCACGCACAGTGGATAGCGTACACGCACTAGAACTCACTAATATATGCTAGGTTGGTTTGACAGCTATACGATTGGATGTGAAAGAGAGAGATAGAGTGACAAGGTCACTCATAACGTCGTACATCCCCGGATAGCTACATTTTCATTATATCTCTCCGCGGTCTGTTGACCCTCGACTTTTGTAGGGTAAATCATTGATGGGCGTGTTAAAAGTTATATAGGGGACACCCAAGTACAAATGGAAGTGCAATAGAATATGCACTTAACTTGACACCGACACAAAGGAACGGAATTCGTCCGTTGCGTTTGTCTGTGAGCATGACGATAAAAAAGAAAAAGAAAAGGTAGTTAACGCTCTTCCCTCTCCATCATCTTCTCAAGGGACGGAACGGACGTCGTGCAGTGCGTTCCCATTAATCCCCTCAGCCGAATTTCCCAATCATGGCGGAACGTGATCTTAGGAGACCAAACGACAGTATATCTAAACTGGTAGCGAAAACAGGCGAACATATCAAATCAGACCCATCGACAAAGTCACAAGCACGAGGCGCGAGCTATCCTGTGTGTTTGTAGTAGAAGTGCGATCGTAACAAAAAGAAACTTTACAAACATGGGCACGGCTTGTGTGCGTACTAATAGGTTATTCATAATTTCAATGTCGAAAAAAATGTTGCCCCACTCGTGCACATATACGAAATCATCTACCACCCGAGTACATTTCAATGTCCTGCTCCCTTTGCGCAGGTTTGTAAGTTTGGCAAGTTTGCCCGTGCATCTCTGTATCCGTGCCGTGTGTCCGTGCATTGTAATACGAAGTTCGTACACTTTTTTGGGGTAAACAGGAAGCGGTGTTCACATCTCGGAGCCGTAGACCAAGATTAACACGTTTGAAGAGATGAGTGCAATGCATCCCCTGTTGCTGGCCCCGCGAAAAATAATTTGGTCATGGGACAAGCGGCTATGATAGCGTGAGTGTTAGGAGGAATCAGATGTGCACCAACGATGCTATGTTTTGTCGCAATGTACCTATAATGGCCACTCATTGAATAATTGCAAACGTCTAATCACTACGTGTACGTATAGCTCCAAGTGAGAAACGGACCTCAAGTGAACCTTCCTAATTTCTGTGTGGTCATCACGATGCCCATTTGCTTCGAGTTGTCAAAACCTATGATAACTGTATGTATTTCGAAATGAAATGTTTAATTAAACCTGATATGATTTATTTTTCTGTGTTTTAGTCTGGTGTTGTTGCCTGCGTGAGGAAAAGAGAATACAACTCAAACCAAGTGTGCGAATGTGAACGTGCCATGGCTAATTATGCACTACTTATTATTCATACTGCTGACGTCATTCCTGACGTCATTTATTTACAATGGTAGTAGTCCGCGCAACGGATGGATTGCGCTGGCGGTCTCTGTCATGGCGTCATTCTGAAGACACAGGAACCTACGGGAGTTGCGCTACCTGTTTAGATATACCTTGACCAATCTGCGGCCTACTTGAAGCATACTTCACACGCCGAGAGCATTTCGAACGCAAGCTGCTCTCCCTCCAGGCACAGACGTCATCATCACTGGCATTGTGTTTAATATAGGGGGTGGTGTACGCGTTAAAGCTGTGTAAGGGCTCTGTGAATGGACTTGGACGAACTGCAAAAAGATATAACCAATGGCCTTTTAGGATGTCACTTCTGGTGATATATAGTTGAGAATACTGGAAATCGATATCTAATTCACCGTACCTAGGAAACCACATATGTCGTCTAGACATCCAGAGTATTGTTCAGTTAGGACATTTGGCATGTTCTTTAGATCTCCACGTTTATCCGAAATAAGCTGAAAAGACGTACTATAGATGATCGAATGCTTGTCCAGATCACTTTGTTGGTACGCTGCAGAGATATCCCGGCTGGATGTTTTTTTCCTTCTAATGGATGTATGTCCAAAACATGCGACGGATCTCCATCGTACGTTCAATAAACATCTCCGTACACTGTTGATACATGCACTATGACAGAATCTGCACTCTTTCTCCGTTTTGGGGAAGGCACAGAGCATATTCGAATTTTGTATGTTGTATTCTCTCGTTGTTCGTCATGAAGGCGGAATTGTCATTTTTTCTAGATATATTTCACCCGAAGTGGCATTATATATACCGCGTTGTACGTGAGCACTTCTCCCACAACGGCGGACTCTTACGCGGGGCAATCTGCGTTGAGTAGGCCAGCACAGTTGTTTAGAGAGATCCATCTTTGCCATATGATAAACAATGGTCCAAGACAGCACCGTTATACTATACTTATGTCCGGTTTAGGAATATGACATAAGTGGAAGCTACAAAACAAAAGACGATGAGAACAGTTTGCGGCAGGGGAAAGGGTAATGAATTAGTCTGTGATACAATTCATTACCCTTCGTCTGGTGACGAAAAATCAGTGACACCTAAATCTGCTAACACTATCAGTTCACATATCAAGTTTCAGGGTCCTGGGCGATAACATAAAATAAATCATAACATAACTTAACTTAATTCATATAGCGTTCAATTACTTCAATGAGTTGCCCCAGGTCATTCCAGGGTATCCCAGAACAACGAAAAACACTGTTCTTTGCACCCATGTGAACCTGTATTGAAAGTTACACACCGAAGAGAGTAACAGAAGCGGGGAAATGGGCACCGCGACTACAGAAACACATGCGGCTGTGACATCAGAGCCCTCGCCGCCGCCAGTGAAACAGCGCAAGCGAAGTCACGTGCGTACGGCTGCCAATCGAAAGGCACGCAGCTCTGACCTTTGTTCGATGACTTGTATCTCGCTAAGTAGAATAATTATTTTTTCCTTGGTACTCTTGCGTACAATGCGTCATTATGTAATGAACCATATCTATAAAAGGGTGCTCACAATAGGGTGCAGGCAAGCTAGTACATCCCATCATAGGAAAACCGAGAGGAACGGACCAACAAAGGGAGACAACACGCCCTCAGTCACCCTCAGTGTCACACACAGATACTCAGATCTGCGTGCTGCGCCCTTTTTTGTCCGTGCCTCTCGCTTTTCCATCATTATCACTCATAAGTGGGGGTCGAGAAATTGTAGATATCGGTGATCCTACTTTTGCTACAGGACATCAATGAATAAATTGTATGTCCTGTTTGCATAGAATGCTCACTGGATTGTGCCACAAGACAAAATAAGTACCAGCGAAACGCATACCAGTCGCTTTTCCTGTACACACTGAAAAACGCTTGAATTTCTGGAAACTTACTAGTCTCAAGGCCTGCCTCACTCTCATGCTTCTGTCCATGCAAGCAAACAGTATATCTTTGAACTCTGTCATGTTCTG